>NC_038048.1:33764007-33927759 GCF_002211085.1 Panicum hallii | reverse complement strand
TTGCATGAATAGTTTATCTACCACCGAAGCTGTGAAGGGATGGTGGAAAGGCACAAAATGCTTAGTGAAGTAATAAAAAACGACCAGCGCACAGTTTGCATGACCAGATTTAGAAACCCCTCAACAAAATCCATTGAAATAACCTACCATGATTCAGAACGTGCCACCAATGGTTGGAGGAGTCCAGGCAACTTAGATCTATCAGGTTTAGCCTATTGGCAGATCAAATAGTTTCTGACAAATTTTTGGATGCCCGACTTCATGACCTTCCAAGCAAACAACGCTTTTTTGAAGGCTCGGGGGGAGCATCTCTAGCTCGAAGAGAGTCGTGGCGTTTCTCAACCCCTAAGGAAGAGGAATGCTAGGATCCCCAGAAATCACTTTTTGGGGGCATGGGACCGTCTCCCGACAGCTGGGAGAGGCCGTTTGCCAGCGCGTAGAAAGTCCGCCGGCACTCCTCGGGCTCCGGTTGGGGCCCGAGGTGCGTGTCGACACGCCGCACGAGGGCATAGAGATCCACTGCGAGGGTCCCACACTCCGCAACGGCAGAACCCTCCACAGGAGGGATCGGCACCACCTGCGCCTTATTCCCCGCGCCGCAGAGGTGAAGGTGACCGAGCTTGTCGGCCACAAACTCCAGGCTTCCGAAATGGATAGCCTGGTTAGGGATGAAACCGGGAACGTACCTTCGCCCGCCAGTGTTGTTGGCGACGAACTCCGGGTCCCGAAGCGGACAGGGCCCGCGAGGATCCCTGCCACCATGTTGACGTCGAGGGCCGCCATCAAGCGATCACATGGCGGTGAGAGTGCATGACTTCCCCTACCTGGCATGCCAACTATCGGTGTTTCGATCACCGGCTAGTAAATTTAGCGCAGGCTTCTCCGTGGCTTGATGGCTAACATCCGAAAGCAAAGATTTAGACCGGTTCGGGCAATGGCCCTACGTCCAGTATGGGGTGGTGTTCTTCGTGTTCCTTAGGTTTGAATGCTCGGTGCTTACAACGGGGCGCTTGTAAGCGGTATGCGTGTGTGTGGTTGCGAGATATCGAGAGAGAAATCCCAGCTCCACCTTATACATGGTGGGCTGGGCTATAATGCATGAGAGAGGGGGGTGCCCCGCCACCTGGGGTCGGTGCCCCTAGGGCAAGGTCAGCTAATCTAAACGTGTCCTGCAGTGGTCCCCAAGTTTGTCATACTCGACCGCTCCCCAAGCCAAATCCTGTTCGCCCGGATCGTGGAGCCGCGTGGCGTATCTTCTGGTCCGTGCCCCATCCCCCGGCAGGGGATGGCACCGTCATACTTTCAGCACACCCCCATCCGGTTGCGCCGGTGGCGGGCCTCTCATGTGGTCGGCATGCCCGGCCTCCTGCTCAGGAGGGCGGGCACACCTTTCGCCTCCGTCCGCACGGTCCAAGGCGGGGCCCACTAGCGCGGCGTGACCCCTTCACCCTACGCCTGTTAGCGGAGGGTGTTACCGTACGGGTCATTCCATCGGCCCTATGCAGTGTGCGCGGCCGGAGTAAGCACTGGTCGTGGCATCATGATGTCCTGGCTGACCAGGGGAGTCCCTATGGTCCTCCGGTCCATAGGCGGCGCCCCTACCCTGGCTATTAGGCAAGGGGCGCGCGTGCACGTCCCATCAGAGCCAATACAGTTAATGCCGCTCCGCGCCTTCCACAGGCTGCATCGGGGTCGAGCCCGCCTCTTGGGGTCGGGTCGGGTCCCTCTGACTCTCCTCGCGAGGTTGCAGGTTGGCGGGACGCCACGTGTCCCGGGCTCCGTTCCTGTTGGGCCGTCGGGGCTTTTCCCTTTGGCGGACCGGCCTGGGTCATCCGTCTGCCCGGCTGGGCTGGACCATCCGCTCGTGGCCGGCTGATCCCACGGTTAGGCTCCTAAGGACCGTGCTTTGGGGTACCTGTGGTATTTAACCCCATCACATAATCTTTTGTAGTAAGAATAGGCACATGAGTAATGAGCTTCACCGTCGAAAACAATTGTACAATAAAAAACTCCATCTAGGTGGAAATAATCAAAATTAGAGCAAGTGCTAATGCCTGTGCCTATATGTTCAGGCAGACATACTGAACCCCAAAAAGGTTGTACTATCAATAATTTTATTATTCATTGAAATTGACATTTTAATTCAGGGGATGGGTTTAGTGACAAAGGCATGGTGTTGTTCGGTTTTTTGAAGTTTGATTCTGTTATTCACATTTCTGAATAATCAGATAATATTGGCCATCTTGCTTTGCAGACTGAATGAATTTAAGAGGAAATACAAGTTTAGTGACCAGGATATTGCCTTTTATTATCTTTTGCACTTCCGGTTCAGATCTTAGCTCAAACTCAAAAGAAAACACAGTTTTCAGAGGCTACTATCATGTTCCAAGTAAAGTCTGAATTTTTGTTTAGCTATGTGGTTTTCATACAGGCAATTATGTCTTTCAAATCTTCATTATATAGCTATTGTAGCTCTTCCTTTTACCACCATGTAGCTTGGTTATATGTGCCAAAATAGCCTACGCTACCTGAAAACTATAGAAGATTATGTTTTTGCACTCCTATCTTTGCCAATTGTTTGGTACTAAAACTGGGAAGTAAAGCTCATCAAATTGCTGGCATCCTTGGTGTATGTACGTGTCCTATTGTGTACATGTGAAGATGAACTTACGAAACTGTTTAAAAAATGGGCTGGAAATCAAAGTTAGCAATCATCTCATTTACTCATACTTTCTTAATCATGTGTGTGATATGCTCTAAAGAAACATATTTTTGGTGCTGGCTATGAGATGACCATGTGCATTAGAAGCAGCCAAAGCTGAGCTCATGTTGCCTCTTTTATCACTATATCAATTTGTAGTCTCAACTGTGTGCATCGTTTGTTAGGGTAATAACTCAGTGATGAGATGTGAGTATGACTGACATGGGTGGTTGATTATTACTTTATTTATACAGATTTCTCACTTTGCACCACCTGAAATAAACAAACACCTGTCATAACCTCCTGAAATCCTGGTTGTTATTATAGAACCCTAAACCCTAATCTGCATTTGCCCAGGTATATACAGAGCTCCAATCTTCATGTAACAGTATCTACTTTTACATTTTGCAAATATATCTATATACATGTAGAAAGCAGGACAAGCAAGCTTTTGACCTGTATTTGCAAATTATTCATTGCAGATGTGGAATAATTATTTGCAAATTATCGCTAATTTTCTACGCCAGCTTGTTATCGAGCGAGTTTGGTTAGCTTGTGCTGGTGTTGCATCTATCTGTATCCAATTTGTGATAACTTTTAAGTTCACTGTATTTTATAAGAAACCATGTCATTGGCTTGTGTAAACTTTGTGCTTATATATTTTGTTGACTTCTTGTAATGGCAGGAAGGACAGTGTCACCTCCTGCTCTGTGTATGTGCTGCTCCAGTGAGAAACCCGCCACAACCAAGCACTCATGATTGACCGTAGACTAAATATCTTTTGAATTGACACTGATTTATATTGTGGCACAAGTGTTTTTGATGCTTATCTGAGCAATTTATTCAATAGTCATCAAGTACATTGCATCTACAACGCAATGCCTATTGTATCTACAAAGCAGTGGTGGACATGTGCAACATGCTTGGTATGGGTTTGGTTTGGTTTGAGACGTGCTCGGTGAGACATTTTTTACTTGCTGATCCAAATTTTCATTCAAAACGGTGCACTTTCATGCGATTGACACCTTTAACACTATTATGTAATGAGTTATAAAAGATTTATCTCAAGAACATGTTACTATTAATACCATATTACCCATGTTCTTTATATGGGCTTGAAAACCTTTTGCAGTCTGTAGCAACGCACGGGCATGAACCTATTTGCCTTTATAAGTAGAGCTAGGAGACCGACGAACAAATACTGGAGAACAAAATCACATCCTGTGTTTGAGTTTTGTTCTTATTCTTCTCCACTGCTGCAATTGAAAGATCAGTGTGACAACCCTTAATTTACAATACGATCGATATATCAATATAGAGAAATTGTTGGTGGTGCCAGCGAGTTGGAGGATCTGATGGAGTCTTGCAATCATGCCGGGCCAAAGTATCATTTTTTTTTTGTTCTTGCTAATCGTCTCAAAGGTTTCACGCTAAACAAATGACTCTAACATGGTCAGCAGCCAAATAAAAGGACAATCACATCACTTTTCTATCCCCAACTAACGACTAAAACAAATTACATAGACATGGTCATCAGTTCACGGTACGATCAATGTATAAACACCTGGTAAACAGTAATAGTCCCTTCACCAATAAATTCCTATGGAATCTGAGAGGCAGTAGGTATCTTACTTATGTGACTTTCTTTCTAGCCCAACAGTAGTTAGCTAATTAGCATTTGTAGCTACGCATGAGAGGCGCTAGGAAGGTGATATTCATTCATTTTGTCGATCCAGCCCTTATGTCCTTGCCCTCGTACGTAATTTATGAGTTGAGAAGGAACATTGTTAGTTTTACAACTGTGTTTCCTCTCCGGGAATCGAAAGAATGTAGGGCACCTAGTTATGTGCTATGCAGAAGTGAGGGGAAGGAAATCGGATGACAGGAGTCGTCGAAATCCTGAAGAAGATTCCACTACGTGAAGCATCAATCGATTTAGCTCCTTTCTGCACGGGCTGACGAGTATAGACGATAGCAGAACTATGTTTATTGTGTAACATTGTTTCCCAGTTTTCCTCAAGATATCATTGTTCTGTGCACCGACCTTGTGTCTTAATTTGATAGGTTGAGATCCACATGCTTGCATCTATCTTCGGTTTCGAGCTGCAATATGAAAGTTCTAGCGTTTCCAGGTCCGACGTTGCTGTGTAAAAGATATATAGATTATTCAATCCATCTCTAATCACATAAGGGTTCGTATGGAAAAATATTTGAGATTCTTTAGTACTGAGACAAGTACTCAGTATGCGGCTAGCTCCAGTTAATTAACAGTGTCATGACTATCTGTTGCCTTAAAAATCGAACGCTGAACCTTGCGGAGCACGACATGCTAAGATTTGGAAGCTTCGCTTATCTCCAGTGCAGATCCTGCAAATCAGATTTAGGGTATGCCAACCAATTTAACCTGTAATTGACAAGGGAAAAGAAATTTAATCAGTAAAATAACAAACAACCCAACGGCTGGGATTCCGAATAGTTCCAAAAACACCATCGGCCTGGGTAGTCCGATTCCTACACATCCATCAACTATGTAGCCAAATCATCCAAACCAAAGATTAAGAACAAGATTTTCATGATTAAATACGGTCGTTTAACTTACTGTCATCATCGGATCATGTGCTTAGCATGAAGCCCAAATCGGCCAAGAGGGCCGATTCTGACTATCTAGTCATCACAACCACGTAGCCGTCATGAGGCAAACAGATCTAATCGATAAGACTTGACCCAACGACATCATCCAAGGATCGGACCTAACCGAGATAGCTTGAGATAATGAGATTGGTTCAAACGAATCAACCGGTACGTTTACTCACGGCAAACTCCATGATCAATGACAACTTGATAGTTTTAGTAATGATCAGTAAAGAGATCGGCCTACGGTTTGCTGCAAGAAAAGATTAGTAAAAGCCGATAACTCTATGATGATTACTAGATAAATTGTGAAATCTACTAAGAACTAGCAAGAGATCAAACGATGCAGCCTTACAAGAACTTGGTAGAAATTGATAACTTGGTAGATTAAACTAGACGAAACTACAGCGATGCGCCGGTAATTAAAGCCTAGATAATCTTATAAAATGAACTTACCAACAAGCCGGAGATCGAACCGATGCAGCCCTGCTCACTAAGGAAGTCGCCGAGATAGTACATTACTCCTACTCCTAGGGTTTTGGTAGAATATCGAGAAAATTGTATTGATTGATGATTCCTCTCTACAAAATCTTAAGGTCTACTATTTATAGTCTGAGGCTATGACTCCTAACTTATCACGACTTTAACAAGCTTGTTCCGAAAGAAAATAACTAAATCTACTATATTTACAAGATTTTTCCAAAAGAAATCGGACTCCTAGATTTTCTACCGACATCATCTCCAAATCGGATCAGAACCGCTTCTAGCCAGACCTCTGACCCGATCGGTGCCGCCTTTGACCATCACCACATCGTCTTGACCGGAACCCCTAGCAGCTTTGAACCGATGATACACATGGCTTTGTCCAAAAACTTCCTTATTTGGCTCTCCTCTTCCCATAAATATTTTCTGCAAAATTTCGGCATCAACACATGCCCCCCAATTTCGGAATAAATGATTTGTTCTGAAATTCCTTGAGTCATGATGGTTCCTTGCCAAGCCGACTCCAAACAACACCTCAATCTCCATGCCTTTTCAAATTTCTTCGCTGAGCTCCTCAACCTTTAGACCGTTGTGAAACCCAATCTCTTTAAAACCCACTCGCACACGCCTTGTCTTCTTCCTTTCGCTGTTCTCTCCTTCTCGCCAAGAAACCCTCTGCTGGCGGCTTTCGCTCAAATCTCTCATCAGTGCGAATCCCCGCTCTTCCTCCTTCTTCCAAGCGGCGACCCTTCACCGTGCCTCCACCAAACTCATCGCGGAGCTTCTTCACTAATGGCTGCTCCAGGTTCCTCATCAGCAGCAGTGACTTCGGGCTCGTCATCGGCGGCGCCCATTATTCCTAAGGTAACTCCTCCCTCCTCCGCATTCGTTTGGTCGGCATTCTTAGAGAATCCTCCCAATATTGCACCCTTATCCTTCTCTTTCGCCCATATTTGTAGAACATGGAGAATCACATCTTAATACCTAGAGAGGAAGGCTCTTCCCTACTTTTCTTGGGTCCGATGGGAAACCTAGATCCACTGATTTCATTAACCTTGAGACCCGTCGGCTCCCCTACAAACATGCATCCATGAATATAGCCGACTGGAGCTAGAGTTTCCGATCTTGGCCAAGTCTGGTACCAGGATGGAGAGACTGGTATATGAGAATGGCCAACTCAAACAGGGAATCCTGGGAGAAAGCAAAAATAGATAAATGCATAACCTTTTCTCTTTCCAACAAGGGAAAGCATGAGAATCTGCTCATAACCGCATGTTATTTCCGGTCCGATGCGCTCAATGCCTTTTTGTTTGGCAATGGCCCAATGACCCCCACATTCTTAGATGTTCTGATGCTCACAGGTCTGGACATATCTAAACCTGACACTCCTTTCGAGACCATTGTCAAAACCTCGCATCGGCTAGCAACCAAGGACGTACGGGGTTGGAAAGGATATATCTCAGAACACGTCAGGATAGGAACCGTTGACCACGAAGAACACATGGCTTTCCTGAACATGTGGCTAGAGAAATTCATCTTCTCTGGATCAACTTGTGGTCCTACAACCAACATGCAGTCAATGGCCGAAAGATTGGCATCCGGTGACAAAATTCCTTTGGGAAAACACCTCCTAGGAGCAGTCTATTGCATGCTGCATCAAGTGTTAGCAAAGTTAACCAACAATCAGCCTCCAGGCAATATCGGTGGTCCTTGGTGGTTCCTGCAGCTCTGGCTGAATTTATATTACCCATAAGATGATCGGCAAACAAATTTTTGATCAAGACTTTCCAGCCGATCACTGAGAAGATGAGCCCCAACCTCGTCGTCGATGCACAAGTTTTGGAGAAGCAGCATCATGTATGCCCATTGAGAGGCTGGCTCCTATTAAAGTAGCCGATTTCTTCAAATGCTTCTACATCGGCCTCCAGGACAACACCATAATCTGGTTTCCATATGGTGGCTCCGATGCAGATTAGTTTGAAAGGCCAAACTTTTTCAAATTTGACAAAGTATGCGACCCAAAGGATGCCAGCAGAAAAACCTTCCAGATAGCCGTTTCTCCATGTCTTCTGCCGACCAACTTCTGCTCTGGTCAAGGGAAAGCCAAACCATATTCCTATGAATTCTATCATCCATCAGTGATGGCACGGCAAGTCGGCCTTGGGCAACTGCCAATTCACCTCTTCTTCTCAGATCAGATTCAATCTAGGGATATTGTGAATTCGGCCATGGAGTATGGCCGATTGAAACCTTTGACTGACGTCCTGACTTATATCGGGCCAAACAACTGGGCTCCGGCTCCTGCCCCTTTCTCATCTCCGCAATACAACTCCCGGTAGTCTGAATGGAAACTTCACCTGAGAAAACATTCGGTTGCCCTTTACTGCGCCAAGATCAACCCGGACTATAATCCTACGGTTAATGAGGTAATCCTGACTTCTGTCTTCCCGATACTTCTTTTCTGCAACACCTCCTGCCTGCTTCTTTAGTTTACCTTTATTTCTTATGCAACTGATAGAAACATCGGCTCCAAAGACAAGTGCTAGTGGTAGGCCGATCGAATACCACCCTGTGACAAAAAAATCCCCTGATCGGCCATAAAGCCCCCTCAGTTCAGCAATTTATGAAAGGAAAAAGGGGACTCGCCACCAAGACTACTTCGAAGAAGAAGAAACAGAGAATAGCCGATAACCCTGCTCTGACCACCATGGCTCCCATTCCAGATGTCTCTGTCATAGCCGCTGACTTGATTCAGGCTATTCAGGTACTCTCTCAATTGATCCCAGCACTCTATTCATAGGAAATGATAAGTAACCTTCTCCACTGTCAAGGATCGGGTATTACACTTCCTCAGCCGAACCTGTCAACCAATCTGCTGGAGAATCCTCAACAATTTGCAAAGGAATGTGCTTCTCCCCCACCTCTGATACTCGATATGGAGAGAGTAGGCACCAGCCTCAACACCTGGCAACATCCCCTCTGTTGTGCCACTGAGCACCGATGATGATAATGTTACAACTCCCGAGGATAATCAAACTTTTGATGAAATAGTAAGCCTTGCAATCTTTTGACATTAATTTTGCCTTATGTCGGATCTTTTCCTTTGATTTTTGTCCATCTAGCTATCCAGGATCCCGAGGATGTTCTACCCATATCTGACCCTTTCTCCAACAAGAAAGGAACGGACTCCGGAGCCACGACCAATGCAGCAGACATCCCTTCTTCATCGGCCATAACGCTCCTCAGACTGCCATCCCCGGATTTCATCCCTGAGGTGGAACTGCGATGGAAACAAGTATTTTTCTATACTTATCCATGTCTTTCTATGATCTCTTTTATGATTCAGAATTCACTCTTCTTTTTTAGGAGCAAGCCACTCCTTCAAGTAGCTTGTTCTCATCAGACACGGAGGAGGCAGCCGGCGCTGAAGAGATCAGTCCAGAACAACCTCAGAGCATCCCTGACAGCATCAAATTCAAACTCCAAGGAATGCTCCAACTTCATGAACAAGTTCTGGACGTCTTGGTACAGGATGTAGGGCCAGTTCAATCCATCCTTGCCAAAGTGAAAAACTCGTTGGTTCATGACCTGGCATTGGTCTTGGCCCCGGCAGCTTACATCGAGGGCTTTCAACATTTAATTTCAAAAGCAAGAAGCCGCATAGCTGATCGCGTTGCCTGCCAAGGTCAAAAAGAAAGGGATAGGGCTCACACTAAATAGATCGAGTGAAGGATCTCTAACATAGAGGCTTCATCAGCCATGATTTCTTCAGAATTAGACTGGCTGAAAACCAAGAAAACAGAACTGCTAAAAGAGCTTCAGAAAACAAAGGAAGCCATTACCATAGAATCGGCTAGGTTGGATCGCGTCCCAACTCTTATCAATCAAGCCAAAGACGAATACTCTCCTTCACTCGTCAGGCCAAGTTGTGCTATAAAGCTTCCAAATCCATCCCTGCATTGGATGAAGAAGACCAGAAGCACATAGCCGATGTTGATGGCATCTGCCTGCGAGCGGTAGAAGCAATCCAAAGGGTTCTAGGATTGTTGTAAGACACTCAGCTGTACATCGGCTTTAACATTTGATATTTTGTTCCCTGTGTGGCAAACCTGATACTTTGGTGTAGGATGCCCACCATGGTGCAGAACAAAACAATGGATTTAAATATTTTTGCGCTAAAGGCGATACTTGTAGTATCAGCTATTTCTCAGTCAATGTCTTGCTTCTTACATCGGCTTTTATACTCTTAGGGATAGGTATAAGAGAAACCAAAAACTACACCTAACTGCCCATACAACTTGGCCAAACCGAACCCATATACTTTAGAATTTGCTCCCCGAGGAAATATCACTATTTGGCAGACACTTTCCAATTCACCGGTTGTTCGTCCTATTTGGCCTTCTCCGCTGGACTCCTTGTTCATCAAAAAGAACTATCCAAACCGACTGCTTGGATCAGCTTTAATCCCAAATCGAACATCTGCAGGAATTCTCCTTCCCATACTCTCCCTGACAGACATTCAATTCCTTTGAACTCCCCAGCCGGTGCATCGGTTGTAGCGACACTAACGGTTGTATCGGCATATACTATTTTGACATCATGCCCCTGCCATTGTATAAGGCATTGATGCATTGTAGAGGGAACACAGCAGTTTGCATGAATCCAGTCACGTCCGAGGAGCAAGCTGTAAGATCCTTTCCCATCAATAACAAAGAAAGTAGTAGGTAAAGTCTTACTGCCGATGATGAGCTCCACATTCAGGAACCCTCTAGCCTAGGAACCATTTCCAGTGAAGTCCTTGAGCGTCATATCGGTTTTGATCAAATCCTCTTGTGTTTTTCCAAGCTTCCGATATGTGGTGTACGGCATGAGATTGATAGCAGCGCTACCATCAACCAACATCTTGGCCATCGGCACCCCATCGACAAATCCTTTAAGGTACAAGGCCATGAGATGCCTATGCTTTTCTCCCTCTGGTTTATTAAATCGAGTCTGCTGGGGATGTAACACCAAGTGTCTGTAGCTTCTTCTTCATCTTCCTCCTCTAGTTGATTTTGGTACTCGGCCGGCAAGAAAAAGACTATATTCACATCGGCCGATGCTCCGGGCTAATCAGCCTTAGGCTTAGGGCGCCAATTCTTGGCGGCCTCAGCTTCTATCTCAAGCTGCTCGCTCTGCCTGAGATGTTGGACTCTTCTTTTCTGGGACCTAGTCAAACCTCCGGGACACCACTATGGATTTTCCTCAGGGATGTACTCGCGGTGATATGCAGGTTCATCCGATTCTTCCACTCGGCTATGCCTAACCGATCGCACTTCCGGGAAACTTAACCTTTAGTGTACCGAAGTCCTTTTTTGCGACCGATCATGGCGATCATATTCTTCTGGTCGCTTGTCTCGTATCAGCCTTTCTCTTCCCCGAGATTGGTACTCAATCCGATCATGAATGAAGTGATGTTGCCTTTTGTAATCATGATGGTCTCCTTGATGCCCCCCTACATTCTGAGCAATCTCGGACCGAAGGCACCCTCAAGCCCTTATTCCAATAGTAGGTGAAGAAAGGGCAACGCCAATGCAACTCCTATTCGCGTCGCTCTGCTTCCTGGTGCCTCCGGGCCCTCTCTTGCTAACGCTTGTATTTGTTCAGCAGCATCTGTGATGTCACATTGGATGACATGCTCCCTCAGCTGCTCGTTTCAATTTGTATTGGTCGTCGCTGTTCCTGACTTCCTCGGCCGATATCTGCGCTCTTGGGTAAACCGACCCAGACTCCTTAGCCAACTGAGATGTTAGTATCTTGGCTTTTCCTTTTCCAAGCTCTATCATGTTAACCCCTATTGCTGGGAAGGGATGCTGATCAATCTTCATCAGCTTCTTGGAATCTTCGATCTGGATCCTCCCCTGCTCGACAGCCAATTGAATCTGCTGGCGGAACACCTTGCACTCATTGGTTCTATGAGAGTTGGAGTTGTGCCACTTGCAGTACTTCTTGTTTTTCAACTCATCGGCCGATGGGATATTATGGTTTGGGGAAAGCTGAATTTGCTTCTCCCTTAGCAGGAAATCGAGTATATGATCAGCCTTGTTAACGTCGAAGCTGTACTTCTCAATATTATCTTTGACCCATGGGCATGGGATTGGCTTCTTGTTCCTTGTCCACTCGGCCAAGCCGATCTCACCCTCCTTATCTGAGTCCGAATCCGATGAGCCCACATGTGCGGCCTTCTTCTGGTATGGACCTCCTCTAGAATCCTGATAACGGCTTTCGTGAGCCGATACCCTCTGGATGATATGCCCGAGGATCTCAAACTCCTAGGCAGAGTATCTCTCCTTGATGGCTGGCAAAAACCCCTAAAAAGCTAGTTCTGCCAACTGCCCATCAGTCAAACTCAAAGTGAAGCATCGGCTCCTGACATCTTGGAACCTCTAAATGTATTCTAGAACTGATTCATCATTCCTCTGCCTGATGGCTATCAAATCCGCTAGGCGCATCTCATGTAGGCCGATGAAGTACTTGTGGAGCTGTTTCTCCAAATCAGCCTAGCTGCAAATAGAATTAGCTGGTAATGGTGCAAGCCAATTGAAAGCTGATCCTGACAGAGACATAGGGAAAAGCCGAACTCTTAGAGCATCCTCAACGACATCCTCTCCACATTGTACTAAGAATCAGCTAACGTGTTCAATGGTGGACACATTATCTTGACCAGAAAACTTGGAGAATTCTAGCATCCTATATCTGATACATGTACGCCTGATCCTTAGGCCTTAAGCCGAACTAATTCTGAATCACTTCGGCTATCTTGCTCACCCAATCATCAATTGGCAGGGGCTGCTGCTGGGCTCTTGGCAATGGGATGTGGATGGGTGCCTATGCCGTGCCCTGCAGTGGTGCCCGGTAGTCCGTGTAGTCGAACGCCCAGTGATATCCTTGCGGTGGTACGTGCCCCCCGGGATTGGCCCCATAGACCGCAACTTGAAAGTATTGCTTTGGCACATATGTAGCAAGTTGGTTGGAGCCCGTCATCTAGGCAGTAGTCGCTTACTGCTGATACCCTTGTGCATCCGGCATCGGCACAGGTTGCTGGTTGCCCCCTTGCGTAGAAGGTACTTGCTAGAAACCGTCAAGGGTGGTGGAGGAGCCTGTCATGGGAATCCGCTCATGGGGTGTGGAGCTATAAACGGCGGCCCACTAGGTTGCTGTGGTGCCAAAGGAATCAGAGGTGGCACCTTCAAGCTGCACAGCTTTGCCTTTGTAGCCTGAAGCCGATGGATCCAAATGGAAATATTTGGGGCCTGCCTGTTGTCCTAGGGTTCCACCGGCTTCCAGCCTGATCATATTGGCTAGGGCATTGACCAAAACACCAAACTGATTGATGAGCGCATGATGGACGGCGGCATGGACCTCTTCTCTCCAGTTCTGTGCGTCGGACGGTTCTGCCGATCCATCTGTGGTGCTGGTCACCGTGACGGCTGGTGTCGGCAGCTGGCTCTTCTGGATCACCTTGCCCCTGTCTTGTTGAAAGAATCTAGGCACAGCTTCACGAAGGCATCTCTATTATCCTCCACCAGCTTCCTCTGCTCAGCATTGAGGTCCTCGAGGGCGACCTCAATGATGTCTTATTGGTTGTGGTCTTTTGGCATGGTGAAGAGGTTGTAGTCGTGTTCCACCAGGCGTGCCAAAAAGGCTTGTTGCCGCAAAAATCGAACGGTGAATCTTGCGGAGCATGACACGCTAAGGCCTGGAAGCTCTGCTTATCTCCAGTGCAGGTCCTGCAAATCAGGTTTAGAGCGTGCCAGTCAATTTGACCTGTAATTGACAAGGAAAAAAATTTAATCAGTAAAATAATAGGAACGCATCGGCTGGAATTCCGAATAGTTCCATAAACAGCATCGCCTAGGTAGTCCGATTCCTGCACATCCGTCAGCTATGTAGCCGAATCATCCAAAACAAAGATTAAGAACAAGATTTTTTCATAATTAAATACGGTAGTTTAGCCATACTAAATTTACCATCACCATTAGTCGGATCAGACTTCACTGAGATAGCGCTAACAGTAGGGTGATAAACCAAGTAAAATTAACCGATGCATTTAACCGATCGGATAATGTGCTTAGCATGGAGCCCAAATCGGCCAAGAGGACCAATTCTGACTATCTAGTCATCACAACCATGTAGCCGTCATGAGACAAACAGATCTAATCGATAAGACTTAACCCAACGACATCATCCAAGGATCGGACCTAACCGAGACAGCCTGAGATAATAAGATTGGTTCAAACGAATCAACCGGTAGGTTTACTCATGGCAAACTCCAAGATCAATGACAACTTGATAGTTTTAGTGATGATCAGTAAAGAGATCGGCCTACGTTTTGCTGCATGAAAAGATTAGTTAAAACCGATAACTCTATGATGATTACCAGATAAATTGTGTAATCTACTGCTAAGAACTAGTAAGAGATCAAACGATGCAGCCTTGCGATAACTTGGTAGATCGAACTAGACGAAACTACAGCGATGCGTCGGTAATTAAAGTTTAGATAATCCGATAAAATGAACTTACCAACAAGCTGGAGATCGAACCGATGCAGCCCTGCTCGCTGAAGAAGTCACCGAGATAGTACGTTACTCCTACTCCTAGGGCTTTGGCAGAATGCCGAGAAAAATTATATTGATTGATGATTCCCCTTTACAAAATCCTAAGGTCTACTATTTATAGCTCGAGGCTATGAATCCTAACTTATCACGACTTTAACAAGCTTGTTCCGAAGAAAACAACTAAATCTACTATATTTACAAGATTTTCCCAAAAGAAGTCGGACTTCTAGATTTTCTGTTGATGTCATCTCCAAGTCCAATCCGAACCGCTTCCAACCGTACCTCTGACCACATCGGTGCCGCCTTTGACCATCACCACATCGCCTTGACCGGAACCCCTAGCAGTTTTGACCCGACAATACACACGGCTTTCTCCAAAAACTTTCTTATTCGGCTCTCCTCTTCCTATAAGTATTTTCTGCAAAATTTCAGTATCAACACTATCTTATTATTATTTCGTTTCATATATTTTAATTGGCTTTAACAAGTAAATGCACTGGCGCCAATCCTCACCCCTACCGCCCCATCTTGCTCCTCTTCTCTCTTCGCCGAATGTAATCATTCTCAGAGTCCGCACCTCGTTGCCTACCACCTCCACGGCGGGATTCTCCTCTCCTGAAGAAAAGCACATACTACACGGACAGGAGGGCTCATGGCGAATACCATGGTTGCGGGATAGTAAAGCTCGAGTGAAACGATTGGTTCGGTGGGTGAAGCAGTGACTGATGTATGGAGTCTGGCAGTGTGGGGGTGGAGGATTGGAGTTATTTGGAGTGTGGTATGGTAGATCTAACTGCAGCTGGAATTCTGCATGGGAAGAAGATGTACATGTTAAATCTCTGATGGCTTTGCACGTGCAACCATGCACAGGATAGTGACATGAATCGTGGCAGGTACGTAGGATTTGAAATGTTGCTTCCAAGGTCTTCCATCTTATGCTAGGATGTTGAATTTCTTGCACGGCTCGATAGAACAATCGTGATATATAATTCTTTTTAATTTATTTTTCACCACGCATGAAAAATTGTCATGGCAGATTGCTATAGCAATGTAGGTCTGTGTTACAAATAAGTAATCCTACACACAGTGGAGGACCCAGACGTTTCTAGGAGCCCGGGCAATTAGCATGCTGAAGAACAGATCATCTGTACTTCTGTAATGTGATGATTAGGGTTACAGACTTTGCAGCAGCGAAGCCCGGGCCACGGCCCAAGGTCGCCGGACCCTGGGTCCACCAGTGCCTACACAGCTGATGTCACCACCCCTGAAAAAAGTATCTTTCATTATTGTTCTATGTGATCTGTGACAATCAAGCCATCACATATGATCATTTATGTAGAAGTGTTGTACTCTAGCTGATCTGTCCTGGCTTCTATATCAATTTCAAGCAACAGAGCCAAACACGAAATAAGTCAGCGCAGAATTTATCAATTAAGCTTATTTGTAGCTACCATTGAGAACTACAACTTCCATCCTGTACTTGTGCATTAATTTGAATTATCTGGTGGTTACCATACACCAAATGTGCATATTAATTTGGTGGTGACGGAACCGAGAACCAGTGGATATATAGAAGAGAATGAATGTATGTAGGGGCACGGTGTTCTTCCTGAAAACACATTATGTGCGTTGTTGTTATGGGTATACAGAGCATGCAAGCAGGGCACATCAGGAGATTGGAGATGCGAGTCATCAGGAATCCCTCTTCCCAAGTGCTGTTGTGTGACTTCACCAATCCTTGTAAGTAATTTAAAATGCGGCTGGTCCTTTATATGTTCTTGAATAGTACGGTGCGTCATACTCATCTATAAGATAAATGTTTAGGCCATCTAACTCCAACCCTTATAATTGTTTTTTGGTTAGAATTGTAGTCTGAAACTCTCCATGTGATTAGTTTGCTTGTTTAGTTTGCTCAGGAGTCCTGTTTGCCTCCATCTTCCAAAGAATCCGCTTCTTACATGTTTGGAGTAGGAGCCCCGGTCAAGAGACTAGAAGAAGATGTACTTGAAGAGGATATACAACGGACAAGGAACATGAAGAATCCAGAAACAACGTTGGGTGATGAATGCATATGTTAGGAACAATGTTAGGATAGCTTTTTGGAGCCTTTTAGTTTGTGGCTGTACCAAAACTACGACTTAAAAATTCTTAATATGGTATAGACCAATCATCAAACCTGACAAATTGCAATTCAATAAAGCAAGACGACATGTTTAAGACAAGATTTAGCATCTGATTTATGCTTTGTATGTTTGACAGTAGACGTCGAACAGTACTATAAAAAAATTATAATAAGATCTGATTCGTTTCTCAACTTGATACACATGATTACGGTGCACTTGAAAACTGTATTACCCAATACTTATCCTGACAGATTCTGTAATGTAACTGTGGAAATTCGAATATGTGTATGAACTTATAAAAATTATGCTTAAAGCAACATGAGAACATATATCGATACAGGCTAAGACGAAGACGGCCTGACTCCTGTTCTTGCCATAGCATGTAAATCATGTTGTCGTCACTCGATTGACCAGTTCAAAATGCTTGCACTCTGACCCATGTGCGACACAACGAAAATAGAAAAAGGGAGAAACAATGGGACCCACAACATCTGGTTATTAGCTTCAGCCAGGAGTATTGACATAACGTTTTATCTTTTTGTAGCACCATTGTGTAGGTACCAAACAGTTGTTTAAATACAAACAAATAGCAAGGCAATGGACAACGCAGAGTAAACGAAGGCACAGAGACCGCGGTGTAAATATATATCTACCAATTTGGGAAACACAAGAGAATTTGGAATCTCTAGATTAAATTTGTATGTTGGATGAATGAAAAAGGCCATGACTGGTGCTTGACTCCTCGTTTGATATGGATGGGCTCACACCCGCTAATTTAATCGGCCAAGCCCGCATCAGGAATCCTATATATATATATAGGAAAATTTATATATATATATATATATATGTCTTTAGTTCCATAGTTATTCGATCTGTTGCTGTAGAAAATCCACATGCATATAGCTGTAAGCCAAAAGAATGGTTCTAGCCTGAAAACTATCACACATGCACTAGCGCATAGCAAGTAGGTAAAAAATGATGAACATGATGGGCAACAACTTGGAGCAAAACAGGGCTCATATGACCCATGTCCTCCTGCAGAAGTTAAGACGTCTGCTCTAATGTTTGAAATATTATCATCATCTCTCGAAGTCCCATTCTAGCGTTTTTTTTTTTTGCAAATTTTCAGATGCAGCTAAAATGCCTCTGTGATGTGGGTTAAAACGCGTCTATGATAAGCATTTCTGTGGTAGTGTATGTCCATTGTATCAAGGTGATTTGGCAATAATAATTTGATTGAACGTGAATTTAAGGGTGCTGTTATTACACATTTAGAAAACAGCTTCTTTATTGCATTTATTGGGCCTTTTGTCATAGCTGCACTACTGGAAAATCTTGAGGGTGTTTGCGCGCTGTAGTAAAGATGGAGGTGAGAGGTGACACTGCATAAGGATGGAGGTGCGAGGTGAGCCATGTCCTCCTACAGAAGTTAAGACGTCTGCTCTGATGGTTGAAACATTATCATCTCTCCAAGTCCGATTCGTGCAGCCATTACAGCAAATAGATACTACTAGAAAGGTGCGCGGCATCGTATTTCGTGTCGTCAGAGTGCAGTTGATACGGACTTTAGTTTATGCACAGAGTAGTAATTATTGTATGTGTAGGTGTCATGATCTGCATGCCGTTGTTGTACTTGATATATATTTTGGACTCTCTATTGTAATGACACTGATATTTAAGCAGGATATTATTTTTGTATGGAAATGGAACTATCTTTTTTGTTTATATTTAGTATTTTTGGTTGCAGAATTTTTTATTACCATTTAATTTAAAATTTTGTTGTGCAGCAAAGCTTTTGGTTTTGAAATTTTGAGCAATTTTTGTATTCAAAATTTTTTGACGTAAAGAAGTTTTGATGTCCGAATCGTGGGTAGAATGGATCTTACGTAAACATTTATACGGATGAATAGTAAAAGCACTTTGAATTTATAATTGTACTATACAAAAAAGCTATAGATTTTAAAATTCTGAGCAACTTTTGTATTGAATATTTTTTATTTGAAGATATTTTGGTGTCCATATTGTAGGTACAACGGATCGCGTGCAATCATTTGTGCAAACGAATTGCGAAAACGTTTTAAATTTTAAAATTTGCTCTATAATAAAGTTGTAGTTTTTGAATTTTTGATCAATTCTGCATTGAACAACTTTTGAGTTCAACGGTTTTGGTGTTCAAATTGTATGTATAATGTTGCTCGTGTAGAAGTTACGGATGGAACGTGTTATGGTGTGATTTAATTAAAAACTGAGGGTTTTTCTAACAAATTCGTGAGAGCGCACCAGGACGGCAGGTTGATTTTATAAACATTTAAGGTTTTCTTTGCAAATTTTTTAGAACAGAAAGGTTGGACTGCGGGTTGATTTTAAGAAAAGTTATGGGCTTTTTCATAAAATTACCTAAGAGAGGAGGCTGGACTGCGGGTAGATTTATCTAAAGTCCGAGAGCTTTTTTGCAAAATGATCGGTGCATGAATTATATATAAAGATTGTGAACACAGTCAGAAGTAACTTATAGCTTCCTAGTGGATTGGAGTGTATCTTCTTGCCTTGCTGCCACAGGCTCAATCTCTGAGGATGGCACTTCAAATTCTGAATGCAGAGTGTTGGTATACATGGCGAGAGCACAGCTCACAAGAATAGCAGGTTTTATGAATGAAAATCCTTCATCAAGAAAACAAATTTATGAAAGAACTAACATGCAGGAACATTCCAGATGACTGCGATGTGTGACCAAGATTACATTTTACACGCACATACACCGAATGTGTATATTCAGACGTAAGAAAGGCCTCGCTGAGCATGTTCATATGCTTTTCTCAGCGAATGCAAAATTTTGTACACCTTAAATAGATGAAGCTGGGTTGATGAGTATTAATACTCTTTATTCAGTTACCACGTAGTACCAAAGGAATTGATACAGGAAATGTTTTCACTTATTTTGTGACTGGCAAGAAATTTCGTTATTTACTAAAGAGAGAAGAGTGCACCCACCAAGTCACTGCCTCACTGCTGGGTTTGTGGAAACGTAGGCATGTAGGATCTGAACTCATAGCTGTTGGGTTACCATATGACGTGTGGCAGTTGGTCGAGCTCAGTTCGGTGGTCACCATAGCTCGAGTTCAGCCAGCGGTGACGACACTTGAGCTCACCCTGGTGCTGCAGAAGCTTTTGCTACAATGCTGCTGCTCGAGGTAGCCCCAATGCTAGAATCAGGAGGCAGCGTATTTGCACCTGGGCTGCACCGATGATAACTCCAGTTAAGTTTTGATGATTAGGCAATTAAGTGTGCATCTATTAACGCAATTGGAAAGCAGCATATTATTTAATCTATTGTATTGTGGTCTTTGAAAGCGTGAAGAAATTTTGAGCACATGATAAACTGTTTCAATATGAGGAAGGAGAGGGCCGGATTAGCAGGGCAACAGAATCAGGCGATACGTGTGATGAACTGGCGTGCCAGGAGCGCTGCAGTTCTGGGCGCGACGCCGCACGCGCAGACAGTCTCAGGCGGAGCCGAAAATTACTAGGAGTCTTCCATGTTTGCGTACAGTTTAATCATAGCTGCACGGTTAGAAAATCTATGGTGTTTGCACTCACTCCTGCATAAATTAAATATCTTCGATTGGTCCGTGTGACACCGAGTAAGGCTTGAGGGGAAAGTACTCGAGACAAGTCCTCCTGCTGAAGTTGTGACTTTTGATGGCTGAATATTGTCATCTCTCCAAAGTCTCGTTCATAAAGCCATTGCAGCAAATGGATACTATTCTGAAACACATCCGGAAACACCATATTGCTTGGAAAAATCGAGAAAAGTTCACACTAAAAAGAATGAGTTACAAAAGCTTGGTAGCATCCCTAGCTTGATGATACCAATTTAACCTTCTGACAACTATATCGAGACATATCCAAAAAGCAAAATGCAAGGCGTCTCTCCGATAGTAGGTTAGGACGAACGGGGGGCGCTAATTAGCGAGCGCTGAGAACGTTCCCGGCGCTCGAATTCCGACAGCCCATATATAGTAGCTTTTGCGGTCCCCACAGGCCTATGGTCCTCTACCCTTTCTATACTCATTCCCGATCCCCACTCATGGTTCCTATTTTTCCCTCTCTTTTCTATGTTCGAATTCATATAACAGGATTTTGTATGTAAAAAATAATTTATACAAGACAGATTTATGTAGGAAAAAATTACGTAGACAAATTTATGTAACAAAATTATATATATATATATGCTTATACGGTTATATAAATGTGATATCCAGGTAGTTAGACAACTAGATACTAAATTTGGGTATATTATATGTAAGTAGAATAATGTATACAAGTTGTACAAAGCATAAGAGTATATTTGTAAATTATAAGTTTTATAAAGTCTCATGTGCAAGTATGTGAAAATGTTCTTAAATGTCAAATTTCAGATGGTTATAGTAAAGAAAAGAGCAAAGGTTAAATAAAAACAAAGGGAAATAGGCTTTATATAAAATTAAGGACCTTTATGTAATTAATACAAACATATAAGGACTTACATGTGAAATGGTAAAAAGATAAAAGTAAAACTTAGTTTTACCTAAGGACTAAAGTGTAAGAAGAGCTAGTAATGATGACTGCAGGAAAACTTGCAAAAAGACCCTAAGCATTAAAGCAAATTGTTTGAATTACAAGACAAAGTGTATAATTTGAATGGTGCTCTAAAGTTTAAAATGAAACTTTATTCTTTGAGATTTTGAACTTGAACCTTAAAGCAATCTTGTAGGGTTTAAAATTCTCTACAACTTTCATGTAGAGCACTTTTTCATTTGACCTTTGTGGCAGTGGGAAAACTTTAGTTTACAGAGGGGTCCCTGAATTTTTAGAAATTATGAACAGGTCCTCCTGACATCTCTCTGCTTCTTCCTCCTCTGGCCGCGCCGCTTCCCCCTTCTGCGCCGCTCCTGCCACCGCCGCTCGCCGTCGATCCCGCGCCCCGAGCGCCACCTCCAGCTGCAGAACTCATCCACGCGTCCTCCCCTCCCGGTCTCGACTTCTTTCCTCTCCCCTGGTGGCTTCTCCCACGCGCGCCACGACGTGCCCGAGCCATCTCCGGCCGCCACCTCCTCGCCGTCGTGGACAGCTCGCTGCAGTGCCTTAACTCCCTCTCTCTCGCGCGCAGCAGCACCACACCCACACTCATTTGCTGTTTTGCTAACCCCAGCGCCCAATTCCCAGTGACCGAGCTGCATTCCGTCGCCGTCGTCCTCTTCTTCTCCGGCCGTGCACCACCCGCCCGTGGACAGCCCACACCGGACCACCTCCGCCCCAGCCAGCACTTGCACAAGTTTACCCGTAGTCCATTGGTGCTCCCCGACCACTCGTGGTCCTCCAATTTCTGTTGAAACCTCGTCGCCGACGATCGCCATCCGCCGCCGCCCTCGGCCTCACCGTGGGTAGCTCGTTGCAGGTACTCCCGAGCCACCACATCACCCTTAACAGAACCACATCATCCCCCTGAAGCTATCCGACCCATCCCTTGACCCTCTGGTGCACCACAGCGCCTCCCCGACGCTCGCCGGCGTTCATCCTCGCCGCCGCCGCCTCGGTCTCCGTCGAACTCCCTCGATCCAGCATGAATTCATCCAATTGATGACACGTGCACGTTCCCCACGACTCACTGGTTCTCGTGCGCAGGTTGTTGGCCGACGTTCATCGCCGGAGCACCCTCGTCGCCGTTGGCCCCTCCGCCGTCACCTCGGGCTCAAGTCGAACTTCACTGTTCCGGCCGTCCTCGTCCACGACACGTAGCTCAACACGACCGCAGTAAGCCCCTGACCCGATTCCTGCCCTTGGACCTCGCCGCCGGCGACCACCGTCGCCGGAACACGGCCGTCACTGCTCTGCTCTGCTCGGTTCCCAGCCCAGGGACCTCGGGTTAGAAGGAAAAGAAACCCAGGGGGTTTCTTGCAAAGCCCTAGACTCAGTGGAATAGTAGCCAAGGACCTCCTTATGTAATTTTTGCTGTTAACTTAGAAATACCATATCTCTTTAAGGAAAAATCATAAAATGGTAAACTAAATTTTGTTGGAATCTTTAGACAAAGATCTGTAACTTTGTTTTAAGGGTCTACTTCAGTTTTTGAATAATTAATGACTTAATTTAAATATCAAAGTTGATTGCTTGTAGACTTAAGAATTACATAGTAATTCATAGAAAAATGATAAATTAGTAAAACCAGTGCCAATAATTTTCTTTTAACATGTAGAAATGAAGAAAAATAATTAATATTGTACTCCAGTAATATTTTCTTATTGTATAGATTTTGGTAGAAATAATGTGTAGTTTACATAATATAATCAATAAACACACTTTCATATATTCAAAAATCATGAAAAATATATTAATGTTCTGTTTTGTATTAATGCAACATATTATTAAATTTTCAACTAAGAATTAGATGTTAACTCATAAAGATAATATGTTTGGTTTATAAGGTAATGGTAGCTTAAAATTCAAATAAATTGTGAAATCAATATATAAAGCTCTTTAGTATAAGTGTAAATAGGAACTACACCACCTGTTGCCCCATGGTACTAATTGAATACTTAATCTAGCTAAATTTGTTGTTTAATGAATCTAAGTAAACTTATTAATGCTCAATAAATGACTGCCCAGTACAGGGTAATTAGGAAATACATCAAAATAAAATGTTATTTATATTGGATTGCAACTTTATCGGGAAGTAAAGTAAAAGTAAAGGCATTCCATAACTTGTAATTTGCATCTCATGTAGACTCGACCACTCTCGCTGACGGGGATTATCAGCTGATCCCAGAACAAGAAGAAGTTTGTTTGGAAGACCCCGGAACTCTTGTTACGGATTTCTCTGAAGCCCCGAACCAAGGATCGGAAGAAAATATTTTGACTAACCCCAACCCCACCAGCGAAGGCAAGCCCCGGACATAACCCCTATCTTATTACACTGCAACCTATATTATTTATATATATCTCTTTATGCATTAGGTTCTTAGGAGTTGTTTGAAAACTTAGTTGCATCACTCTAGGAACCAATGTAATGAATACTAGAACTGGAGTCCGACTAGCTGCTCTGCTTATAGGACCGGTAGAAGTCGAGTGATTTCCTGTCACTCGCGCGATATAGGAATTGTAATGTTTACATTCCTGCTATCACTATAAGGATGCCGGACGGGAGTTTTATGAGGTATCATAGTTGAGATGATACCCCGTCTGTGTTGTGGAATTGATAAGGTCGCAGTGTGTGGTAGCGGTGGCTAAGCGTTTGAAAGTACTAGCCACATGCCGTGAAATATGGTAAGCGGTAAGCCTAGTAACCAATCGGCCCGAGGAGTGGACATACCCCCCACCACTCGTATTTTGGTTTTTCCTGTTACTCGATTCGACGTGTAGGCATACGTGTTGCTGGGCAACCAGGAGTACGGGGATTGTAGTCGCGCTACAGACGTACGTCCTGCACTTTTGATGTGCGTATGACCTGCAGTCGCTTGTGGTGGATCTGATCCACGAGTCGGAATGAAAGGCAAACGGTTGCTTCGGAATTACCCTGTGGTGTTCCAAGCGTGTGTGTTAGGTTTACCTTGCAAGGGTTGAATCTCGATTCAGAATCGTCCGCCTCTCACGATGTATGAGACTGCTTATCCCCTTTATCACATAGAGTAACAAGAGTAATCATGTGATTATTAAAGATGATGTTTGAGAAAAGATTCTACCATGTTTGGATAGTTATAGGTGCTTACTTAGAATGGTTAATTCAACTAGAACCTGAAAGCTAAAAATTGAAAATAAGGATCTACTCTTTGTTGCTTTTCAGCTGAAAACCCTACCCAAAGCTAAAAGCCAGCATGAGTCTAGTTATGGGCTAAGATATACCCAATTCCGGGTAAGTCTTGCTGAGTATTAGTATACTCAGCCTTGCTTTCATTTATTTACTCCAGGTAATCCTTCTGAGGAGCCCGCGTTCATTACCCCGTGGCCTTACCCTTTGCCTGATGGTTGGTCCGTGGAATGGGATCCGTCCCCGGCCAACACAGACCCCGCCGAGTGATATTATGCCAGGGCTAGCATAATATCTGTAATGACGCCATGTATAATAACTCCGCTTTTCAAATTCCGCTGCTTTAATCAGAAACTCGAACTTGTGATGTAATAAACTCTCTTCTGTAAGAACAAATGTTATTTTGTATATTTTTGTAATATAACTGCCTGTGGTGTAAATTATTTTGGGCATTGTATCTCTGGACTCACCTTCGTGTGAGGTACCTTGTTAGATCCTGCGTTCGGTGGTTCATCGGGACGTTACCCGACAGACCAATAGTTTTATACCGTTTGAAGTGCGAGGTAGCCCTGCATTAAGGACTCGCGCACTTGAGTCGGTATAATTCAGGTTGGTTCTGCCACAGCTGGTATCAGAGCTAACAAGTGTACCCTGGAGATATAATTAGCCTTAAAAAGTAATTTTTAGTATAAAAATTGATTAATCAAGTATTTGTGAACTACGGTGGTTCGTTAAGGATTATGTATAGTACGTAAGCCCTAGGGTAATGTTATTAGGGGAATTACAGGTGGCTGTAATATATATATATATAATTCTGACTTCCAGCATTACTTTTCTGTTGAAACTTAAATTTATGCACAACCCAACTTTACTTTCTGTAACGACATCTTCGATCGGGAGGTAAGAAGGTAAGAATCCTCAGCCAACTGAGGGAGCTTGGCCTTCCTGTCGGTGATGCGAACCGAACGCTGTTTCTCAAGCAGTGGCCTACTTGAGATGCTGCCAATGTACCAATTTCAGTTGACTACATTGGGAGTATATGGTTCGGCGCAGGGTATGGCGATCGCTGTTCATACCCCCGCATTTTGCGGTACCCCGTGAATACGTTATGTCATAACGTATGTTAAACGTTGTCTGTACGGCGGTAATTGTACAGATGCTGTTTCTATAGTGAGCAGTAATGAATGGGGACGCTTTCATGACATGCTGGCATGAAAGGTTCATTGGTTATATATATATGCATTGTGGTTTTCTGCAGGTACACTAACCACGATTCCGAAACTAGGACGGATAGGGCTTATCGACTAGTTAATAGTGAGAGACGTATTTATATTGTGCCACCGTAACTAACCACGTAAGACCAAGATTACTTGGCAGTTATTTTTGGTTGAGAGGACGATTAGTGCGTGCATGCATAATCCACTAATCAACCAAAATGAATGTTTAATGCTTCCTAAGAAATGGGCAACATGTTGGTTTTTCTTAGTTTGGGTAAGTAAGAATCTTAGTTGGGTATCTTAGGCATCCATCTGATTTCCAGCCTTTGCTGTTATCAGAATCAGCTATCTTAATCCAATTTTACCTTGTAAATTTTCTCAACAGGGTAAAAATATCTTACCATTTGCATTGTTGTCGCAGATGGCTGCTCCTACTAGTACCTTTTGGGATCAGGAGGGGCACTTCCACACCAATGGTTTACATTGGGAAGGGTTTCCTCGTCTTTTGTGGGAATCCTTGAGTATGTTTCATTATACCGAGCCTCCTCTGTATGATGGGGTAGAATCTCTTGAAGAAGGAGTTTTCCGCTGCAGGGTTAAGATGATAATTCCTCAACACCCTTTCCGCTCCTTATGGCCTTCCATAGAAGTGGAAGTGGTTGGATATCGTCTAGTGGATACTCTTGAAACTGCTGCTTTAGAAGGAATCAAACTCTTCTGCAATCAACATCCGATTGAAGTTGCTGCATATCCTATTGGGTTATTTCCTACCATAGACCCGAGTAATTCGGACTGGGATGTTCGGACAGACCATTTTGGTCATTTGTTAGGAGATGTAGCTGAAGAAACCGTCCGTATTGTTACCAGGTTTATGGATGTGCAATACCGTTACCAAAAGCTACTGCGTCATGGGGTAAATCAGATAACCGGTGTGGCTCAAGGCCACTATCGGAATGCTGATCACCGAATGACCCAAATAGAAGAGTTACAAGCTTTGGTAACCCAGAAGGATGAAGTTATTGCAGCAAGAGATGAGACAATCCTCCATCGTGAAGATCAGATCAATGAGAGTGATCATACTATCACTCAGCGTGACACTGTTATTGAGTTTCTACAGGCACAAATTCATGATCTGATACTTGTGGCTGATGATGCCCAAGCTCACATTGAGGAATTGCAGCAGCAACCGATACTTCCCGCTATACCCATAGTACCTGAAGAGGAGGAAGAAGAAGACCCAGAGGAAATTGAGGGTATTTCAGAGATTGATTCTGAGCATGGGGATCCTGTTCTTAGTCCCCATCACTCCCTATCTGGTAGTCAGTCTTCTGTAGGAAATTTCGACGATTTTTAGTAAATCGTCAACTTTCAAAATGTAATCTAAGGGAATGTAATAGTTTAAGTAGTCAAACCCCGCGCCATTTGATGTAACATAGATGGCCTATGTAGTGAACTTCCATGCGAAGTGGAAACTATCTGAGTCAGCAATGTAGTATAATTTCCGGTTTTATCATCTTGTTCATTATCTTTAATTCTGAGATGAGATGATTGTGCGGAATATATGCATTGTTTATGTCTTCTGAAATTGGGAGTAAGGATATATGGTTAATAATGGACATCTCCTTTATTTCAGATGGTCGGTGCTACACGAGGAAACCCGGAGGGTTTTAGGGCTGACCAGGCCAGTGGTTCTCAGCAACCACCACCACCTCCTCCCAACCTTGCCGAAGTCATGGCTCGGCAAACAGAATTGCTTAATTTGCTGGTTCAAGCACAGCAGAATCAGCAGCATCAATTCCGAGGAGGCCGGGATGATCGTAATCCTCCTGTGGCTAGTTACCAGGATTTCCTCAGTACCCAACCGCCTTTCTTCAGTAAGGCCGAGGAACCATTGGATGCTGATGCCTGGCTCCACATCATTGAATCGAAGTTCGCTCTCCTGACCATACCATGTGCAGATTCTAGCAAGGCTTCTTTTGCTGCTCAACAACTTCGTGGTGCTGCTAGAATCTGGTGGGACAATTTTTATGCCATGCAACCTGCAGGGCATGTCATCACATGGGATGAATTCCGGGTCGCTTTCAGAGCGCACTATATTCCCGCAGGATTGTTGGAGCGAAAGCTTAATGAGTTCCTGGCTCTTACCCAAGGTGCCAATACAGTTCTGCAGTACGCACAGAATTTCAATCATCTGTGCCAGTATGCAGGGTATCACGCAGATAATGATACCAAGAAACAAGACCGTTTTCGCCGAGGCCTGAACACCAAACTCAAGGAACGCCTGAACCTTGTGAGGCCTACTACTTTCAGTGAGTTGGTTAACATGGCCTTAACTCAAGAAGACTGCATTGTGGCGCATTCTGCCGAGAAGAAGCGGAAGAACCCTGCTGGGACCTCGAGTGCACAACCACCGAGGTATCGGGTTGTTCCCAATACGCCGCCCAGAGCACCACAACGCAATGCCCCTACGGGAAGATTGGTTTTTAGGACGACTCAGCAGCAAGGAAGGTTCAGACCTCCTATGCCCCCGCAACAAGCACAACAATCTGGCCCACGGCCAAATATTCAGCAAGTGCCACAGAAAGGCAGCAACTATCGCTGCTACAATTGCGGAAGTGCGGACCATTTCATCCGAGATTGCCCGCGGCCTAAGAAACCTAATCAAGGGCAGAGCTCCACCCAGGGAAATCAGAACAAGGGCAAGAAGCCGGTGATGCAGGTCCGACAAGGACGAATTAACTTCACCACTCTTGCGGAACTTCCAGATGGAGCTCCTGTAATGTCGGGTACATTTTCTATTCACCACCAACCAGTTGTTACTTTATTTGACTCTGGAGCAACACATAGTTTTATTAGTAACAACTGTGGAACCCGACTAGGATTTGAATCTTGTCCTACCCAGGGGTCATATATGATTTCTACCCCTGGAGGAAAAATCACCTCCAATGAAATAATTAAAAGTGTACCAATTCAGTTAGGAAGCATTGAAATTAAAACTGATTTGGTTTTAGTACAATTGGAGGGTATTGATATTATACTTGGGACCGACTGGATGACTAAGCATCAAGTCCGGTTAGATATCTGTTTCCGAGTGGTTGAAATCAATTCACCATACTATGGGATTACCACTCTTTATCTGCCCCAGCCAGAGTATCTGCACCCCTGCACATATGCTATCACAGATATCAAAATTAAGGATATTCCGATAGTATGTGAATTTTTAGATGTCTTTCCAGACGATTTGCCTGGAATGCCACCAGATAGAGACATCGAGTTCATTATTGAACTTCAACCTGGCACTGCCCCAATTTCAAAAAGGGCGTATCGTATGCCTCCAAACGAATTGGCAGAACTGAAAATTCAGTTGCAAGATCTTCTTGATAAAGGTTATATCCGCCCCAGTGCTTCACCTTGGGGTTGTTCTGCTCTCTTTGTCAAGAAGAAAGACGATAGTCTAAGGCTATGTGTCGACTACCGTCCACTCAATGCGGTTACTATCAAAAATAAGTATCCTCTTCCCCGCATTGATATCTTGTTTGATCAACTAGCTGGAGCAAGAGTCTTTTCTAAGATTGATTTACGCTCTGGTTATCATCAAATCAAGATCAGGCCTTGTGATATTCCAAAAACGGCTTTCTCAACCAGATATGGACTTTATGAATATCTGGTTATGTCATTTGGACTTACTAATGCACCGGCATATTTCATGTATCTTATGAATTCCGTATTTATGCCGGAGCTCGATAAATTTGTTGTGGTCTTCATCGATGATATTCTGATCTACTCCAGAACCAAAGAAGACCATGCTAATCATTTACGTGTCGTTCTTCAACGATTACGGGATCATCGCCTTTATGCCAAATTTTCCAAATGTGAATTCTGGCTAGATAGTGTGAAATTTTTGGGACATACTATTTCTAGTCAAGGCATATCGGTTGATCCAACCAAAGTTCAAGAAGTTATGGACTGGAACCCTCCCACTTCAGTCCATCAAATACGGAGTTTTCTTGGATTGGCAGGATATTATCGCCGATTCATTCCAGATTTCTCCAAGATAGCTAAACCCATGACCGAGCTACTCAAGAAAGAAGTTAAATTCCATTGGGATGCTAGGTGTGAGGAAGCATTTCACGCCTTGAGAAAACTTCTGACGACTGCTCCAGTACTAGCTCAGCCAGATAGTAATCAGCCTTTTGATGTCTACTGCGACGCTTCCGGAATTGGCCTTGGTTGTGTTCTTATGCAAAACAACCGGGTTATTGCTTATGCATCCCGAGCGCTTCGGACTCATGAGCAAAATTATCCAACACATGATCTTGAATTGGCAGCAGTCATTCATGCTCTCAAGATCTGGAGACATCATCTTATGGGCGCTAAGTGTAACATTTACACTGACCATAAGAGCCTCAAGTATATTTTCACTCAGACGGATTTAAATATGAGGCAAAGGCGTTGGCTAGAGTTAATCAAGGATTATGACCTTGAAGTACACTATCATCCAGGCAAAGCTAATGTGGTTGCGGATGCACTTAGCCGCAAGTCACATTGTCACTGTTTAACCATATCCACCTTTGATGACACTCTTTGCCATCAAATGCGGAGCCTCAATCTTGAGATCATTCCCCAAGGTAGTTTAAACTTGATCTCCGTTGAGTCTACTTTGCGGGATGAAATCGTCATGTCGCAGCTACATGATGAGGGTGTCAAAATAATTAAATCCAAGCTATCCCAGGGAGAAGTTAAGTATCGGTGTTTTCACACTGATCGTCAAGAAGTTCTATGGTTCAACAATCGACTTGTTGTGCCTAAGGATCATCAACTTCGTAAGCAAATCCTCGACGAAGCACATTTGTCCAAATTCTCTATTCATCCTGGTAGCACCAAGATGTATCACGATCTTCGGCAACATTTTTGGTGGACCAGAATGAAGAGAGAAATTGCCAAATATGTGTCTGAGTGCGATACATGCCAGAGAGTCAAAGCCAGTCATCTCAAGGCTTCTGGTACACTTCAGCCATTACCCATTCCGTCATGGAAATGGGAAGACATTAGCATGGATTTCATTGTTGGTCTTCCCAACACATCCCAAAAACATGACTCCATATGGGTAATCATCGATAGACTCACAAAAACAGCTCATTTTCTTCCGGTACATACCACTTACTCTGCTAAGAAGTATGCTGAAGTCTATCTGGAACAAATCGTTCGATTGCATGGGGTTCCGAAAACTATCATATCTGATCGTGGACCCCAATTTATTGCACGGTTCTGGGAGCAGCTACAATCAGCTCTAGGAACCAAATTGATTCGAAGCTCTGCATATCACCCCCAGACTGATGGGCAAACTGAGCGAGTTAACCAGATTCTTGAAGACATGCTTCGAGCTTGTATTATTCATTATGGTACAAGTTGGGACAAGTGTCTTGGTCTAGCTGAATTTGCTTACAACAACAGTTACCAAGCTAGTCTTCAAATGGCTCCTTTCGAAGCGTTATACGGTCGCAGATGCCGAACTCCTTTAAGTTGGTCTGAGACCGGTGAACGCAAAATCTTTGGACCAGACCTAGTTGTTGAAGCCGAAGATAAGGTTAAGGTTATTCAATCTAATCTTAAAACCGCTCAGTCTAGACAAAAGAGTTATGCAGATAAGAGAAGAAAACCTCTGCAATTCCAGATAGGAGATTTTGTCTATCTCCGAGTATCACCTACCAAAGGCGTCCAACGCTTTGGCATAAAGGGGAAGTTAGCACCTCGGTATGTCGGACCCTTTGAAATTCTTGATGTTTGTGGCCCAGTGGCTTACAAACTTCGTCTTCCATCTCAATGGGCAGCTATTCACGATGTCTTTCACATCTCTCAACTTAAGAAGTGTGTCAAAGTACCCACAGAAATCGTTGAGACAAGTACCCTTGAGATAGAACCTGATTTGTCGTACATTGAACAACCTCTTCGAATTCTGGATACTAAGGAAAGGTTCACCAGAAGAAGGGCAGTTAAGATGTACAAGATCTTGTGGGATCATCACACCGAAGAAGAAGCGACTTGGGAGACTGAGTCTTATCTTCAACGGAATTTTCCAGACTTCCTTCAAGCCAATCCCCAAATCTAATCATTCAATTCTGTTCAGCTTCGGAATCTCGGGACGAGATTCTTTTTAAGCGGGGAAGGCTGTGATATCCAGGTAGTTAGACAACTAGATACTAAATTTGGGTATATTATATGTAAGTAGAATAATGTATACAAGTTGTACAAAGCATAAGAGTATATTTGTAAATTATAAGTTTTATAAAGTCTCATGTGCAAGTATGTGAAAATGTTCTTAAATGTCAAATTTCAGATGGTTATAGTAAAGAAAAGAGCAAAGGTTAAATAAAAACAAAGGGAAATAGGCTTTATATAAAATTAAGGACCTTTATGTAATTAATACAAACATATAAGGACTTACATGTGAAATGGTAAAAAGATAAAAGTAAAACTTAGTTTTACCTAAGGACTAAAGTGTAAGAAGAGCTAGTAATGATGACTGCAGGAAAACTTGCAAAAAGACCCTAAGCATTAAAGCAAATTGTTTGAATTACAAGACAAAGTGTATAATTTGAATGGTGCTCTAAAGTTTAAAATGAAACTTTATTCTTTGAGATTTTGAACTTGAACCTTAAAGCAATCTTGTAGGGTTTAAAATTCTCTACAACTTTCATGTAGAGCACTTTTTCATTTGACCTTTGTGGCAGTGGGAAAACTTTAGTTTACAGAGGGGTCCCTGAATTTTTAGAAATTATGAACAGGTCCTCCTGACATCTCTCTGCTTCTTCCTCCTCTGGCCGCGCCGCTTCCCCCTTCTGCGCCGCTCCTGCCACCGCCGCTCGCCGTCGATCCCGCGCCCCGAGCGCCACCTCCAGCTGCAGAACTCATCCACGCGTCCTCCCCTCCCGGTCTCGACTTCTTTCCTCTCCCCTGGTGGCTTCTCCCACGCGCGCCACGACGTGCCCGAGCCATCTCCGGCCGCCACCTCCTCGCCGTCGTGGACAGCTCGCTGCAGTGCCTTAACTCCCTCTCTCTCGCGCGCAGCAGCACCACACCCACACTCATTTGCTGTTTTGCTAACCCCAGCGCCCAATTCCCAGTGACCGAGCTGCATTCCGTCGCCGTCGTCCTCTTCTTCTCCGGCCGTGCACCACCCGCCCGTGGACAGCCCACACCGGACCACCTCCGCCCCAGCCAGCACTTGCACAAGTTTACCCGTAGTCCATTGGTGCTCCCCGACCACTCGTGGTCCTCCAATTTCTGTTGAAACCTCGTCGCCGACGATCGCCATCCGCCGCCGCCCTCGGCCTCACCGTGGGTAGCTCGTTGCAGGTACTCCCGAGCCACCACATCACCCTTAACAGAACCACATCATCCCCCTGAAGCTATCCGACCCATCCCTTGACCCTCTGGTGCACCACAGCGCCTCCCCGACGCTCGCCGGCGTTCATCCTCGCCGCCGCCGCCTCGGTCTCCGTCGAACTCCCTCGATCCAGCATGAATTCATCCAATTGATGACACGTGCACGTTCCCCACGACTCACTGGTTCTCGTGCGCAGGTTGTTGGCCGACGTTCATCGCCGGAGCACCCTCGTCGCCGTTGGCCCCTCCGCCGTCACCTCGGGCTCAAGTCGAACTTCACTGTTCCGGCCGTCCTCGTCCACGACACGTAGCTCAACACGACCGCAGTAAGCCCCTGACCCGATTCCTGCCCTTGGACCTCGCCGCCGGCGACCACCGTCGCCGGAACACGGCCGTCACTGCTCTGCTCTGCTCGGTTCCCAGCCCAGGGACCTCGGGTTAGAAGGAAAAGAAACCCAGGGGGTTTCTTGCAAAGCCCTAGACTCAGTGGAATAGTAGCCAAGGACCTCCTTATGTAATTTTTGCTGTTAACTTAGAAATACCATATCTCTTTAAGGAAAAATCATAAAATGGTAAACTAAATTTTGTTGGAATCTTTAGACAAAGATCTGTAACTTTGTTTTAAGGGTCTACTTCAGTTTTTGAATAATTAATGACTTAATTTAAATATCAAAGTTGATTGCTTGTAGACTTAAGAATTACATAGTAATTCATAGAAAAATGATAAATTAGTAAAACCAGTGCCAATAATTTTCTCTTAACATGTAGAAATGAAGAAAAATAATTAATCTTGTACTCCAGTAATATTTTCTTATTGTATAGATTTTGGTAGAAATAATGTGTAGTTTACATAATATAATCAATAAACACACTTTCATATATTCAAAAATCATGAAAAATATATTAATATTCTGTTTTGTATTAATGCAACATATTATTAAATTTTCAACTAAGAATTAGATGTTAACTCATAAAGATAATATGTTTGGTTTATAAGGTAATGGTAGCTTAAAATTCAAATAAATTGTGAAATCAATATATAAAGCTCTTTAGTATAAGTGTAAATAGGAACTACACCACCTGTTGCCCCATGGTACTAATTGAATACTTAATCTAGCTAAATTTGTTGTTTAATGAATCTAAGTAAACTTATTAATGCTCAATAAATGACTGCCCAGTACAGGGTAATTAGGAAATACATCAAAATAAAATGTTATTTATATTGGATTGCAACTTTATCGGGAAGTAAAGTAAAAGTAAAGGCATTCCATAACTTGTAATTTGCATCTCATGTAGACTCGACCACTCTCGCTGACGGGGATTATCAGCTGATCCCAGAACAAGAAGAAGTTTGTTTGGAAGACCCCGGAACTCTTGTTACGGATTTCTCTGAAGCCCCGAACCAAGGATCGGAAGAAAATATTTTGACTAACCCCAACCCCACCAGCGAAGGCAAGCCCCGGACATAACCCCTATCTTATTACACTGCAACCTATATTATTTATATATATCTCTTTATGCATTAGGTTCTTAGGAGTTGTTTGAAAACTTAGTTGCATCACTCTAGGAACCAATGTAATGAATACTAGAACTGGAGTCCGACTAGCTGCTCTGCTTATAGGACCGGTAGAAGTCGAGTGATTTCCTGTCACTCGCGCGATATAGGAATTGTAATGTTTACATTCCTGCTATCACTATAAGGATGCCGGACGGGAGTTTTATGAGGTATCATAGTTGAGATGATACCCCGTCTGTGTTGTGGAATTGATAAGGTCGCAGTGTGTGGTAGCGGTGGCTAAGCGTTTGAAAGTACTAGCCACATGCCGTGAAATATGGTAAGCGGTAAGCCTAGTAACCAATCGGCCCGAGGAGTGGACATACCCCCCACCACTCGTATTTTGGTTTTTCCTGTTACTCGATTCGACGTGTAGGCATACGTGTTGCTGGGCAACCAGGAGTACGGGGATTGTAGTCGCGCTACAGACGTACGTCCTGCACTTTTGATGTGCGTATGACCTGCAGTCGCTTGTGGTGGATCTGATCCACGAGTCGGAATGAAAGGCAAACGGTTGCTTCGGAATTACCCTGTGGTGTTCCAAGCGTGTGTGTTAGGTTTACCTTGCAAGGGTTGAATCTCGATTCAGAATCGTCCGCCTCTCACGATGTATGAGACTGCTTATCCCCTTTATCACATAGAGTAACAAGAGTAATCATGTGATTATTAAAGATGATGTTTGAGAAAAGATTCTACCATGTTTGGATAGTTATAGGTACTTACTTAGAATGGTTAATTCAACTAGAACCTGAAAGCTAAAAATTGAAAATAAGGATCTACTCTTTGTTGCTTTTCAGCTGAAAACCCTACCCAAAGCTAAAAGCCAGCATGAGTCTAGTTATGGGCTAAGATATACCCAATTCCGGGTAAGTCTTGCTGAGTATTAGTATACTCAGCCTTGCTTTCATTTATTTACTCCAGGTAATCCTTCTGAGGAGCCCGCGTTCATTACCCCGTGGCCTTACCCTTTGCCTGATGGTTGGTCCGTGGAATGGGATCCGTCCCCGGCCAACACAGACCCCGCCGAGTGATATTATGCCAGGGCTAGCATAATATCTGTAATGACGCCATGTATAATAACTCCGCTTTTCAAATTCCGCTGCTTTAATCAGAAACTCGAACTTGTGATGTAATAAACTCTCTTCTGTAAGAACAAATGTTATTTTGTATATTTTTGTAATATAACTGCCTGTGGTGTAAATTATTTTGGGCATTGTATCTCTGGACTCACCTTCGTGTGAGGTACCTTGTTAGATCCTGCGTTCGGTGGTTCATCGGGACGTTACCCGACAGACCAATAGTTTTATACCGTTTGAAGTGCGAGGTAGCCCTGCATTAAGGACTCGCGCACTTGAGTCGGTATAATTCAGGTTGGTTCTGCCACAATAAATTTATGTAAACGGAACCATGTAAAAACTTTTGGAAACACAAATTCGGCCAGAAAAATTAGGCTCAAAGAATTTGGAAGCCCAATTTTTTAATAAAATTTCAAGAACCAAACTTATCCATAAAATTTATGAACATGCACGAACAAGTTTTTGAAACAAAATACGAGAAAAGAAAACTAAATACAAAATTCGAAGCACAAGAATTGGAAAAGCAAAAGTAAGTGGGAAAAAAGAAAACGTTATTTCTCGGAGAGAACACGAGGAGGGGGGAACGTGAAAGAGAACGGAATCTGGGGAGGGCGTGTAAGGGGCGCGGAGCACTGTTTGGTGGGGCCCGCATACATGTGTGTCGCGAATAGGTACTATTCTGAAACATACCCAGAAATACCTTGCTGCTTCTAAATGCATTGAGGGTTGGGATATGCATTTTTTTTATTAACAAGCCATGAGATGGAAATAAACGGATCAATTCAGAAAAATTCACTCCAGAAAGAACGGGTCACAAAAGCTCGGTAGCATCCCTTGCCTGCTGACATCAATTTACCCTTCTGATAGCTATATGCTGAGAATATTCAAGGGCATAGTAGATTTTTTCGAGATCTATCAAAAAACAAAATGCAAGGCGCCTCTCCGAGAGTAGGTTGCGGCGATACACATCCTTCAATAGCTTTTTCTTTTCTTTTTCCTCACTAGCAAAGTGTACGTACGGCATGCACGTGCCAAAAAGATTTAACGATCTAAAAACATTATAACTATGATACTCTCGAACGAATCGGCGTGGCACGGGTCCATTCGTCGATGGCCTCGCCGGCAGCGACGGGGAGCCAGGCGGGCCAACCAGCGACAACTTGCTCCCCTCACGTCCTGTTCGTGAAGCTCCGCCAGAGTCGGCGCGCGACGAGCGGGAGTGCCTCTCCGGCCACGCCGGCTTTTCCACGGGTGCCGCCGGCTACTCCGGCTTCCCGGCAGCGGCGGCCTCCTGCGGTGGTCCAGGCATTTCGTGCTGGGCGCGGAGGGGTGGCCATGGATGCAATCCAGACGCGGGGCGGCGAGGATGGTCCGATGGGCAGGAGCTGGCGGCAGCGGCTTTCTAATTAGCGTGCGCGCGTCAGGATCCTTCCCAACAATCAATTTCAGACATAAGCCCACTTTCATTTAAGGATTTTTTTTTCTGCCCTTTCCCTTTTTAGGAAACACGTTGTTTTCCCCCGATCCGCCATTCGCCTAACCAGCCCAATGCTTTACGCGTGAGATAGACCGGATTTCATTCCCTTTCTGGATTTTGAATTTATTTGGGAATGAAATTATATAAACAAACTTTTGAAGCAGAAAATTCGTAGAAAAAACTTGTTTAACAAAATTTTGAAGCAAAAGTTTGTGAAGAAAAAAATGTGTAACAAATATTTTGAAGCAAAAGTTTGTACAGAAAAAATATGTCACAAATATTTTGAAGCAAAAATTTCTATAAAATAGTTTGTGTAACAAAATTTATATACAACAAGTTTGTGCAACAAAAATTTGAAAAAACGAGCCATTCCCGAACAAAATTTAAGAGACTGAAATGCAACATTTTTGTAGAACAATGTTTTTTGTAAAAAAGTTTCTATGTAATAAATTAGAGACTAAATGTATCAAATTTGTACGGCAAAACTTGGATAACAAATTTGTACGCAATTAAGTTGTACAACAAAAAATTGACACGAAACAAAATGAAAAATAAAGCCACCACTCACGATGGGTCTCCATGCGACAACTGTTGCATAGGATGTGTTTGGTTATTCAACTAAAGTCTAGCCTGGTTAGGATCGTAGGCCTGGCTAGACTTAGCCTGAATTCACATATAAGCATCTCCGATATCTTTAAGAAACTCTTTATATGTTTAGAAATAGAGATTTTGATTAAAAATTGAGCTCTAACAGTCTCTTCAATTGGATATCTAATATAGACTTTCTCTATTTCGGATTTCTCACTGGCTAAAGATGGAGAGCAAGAATTACTCTCTAGACTATGCACAAAATATAGAAAAACTATTGGAGAGTATAAAGATATAGAAACCGATTTTTACTTAAATGATTCTTTAAATGATGATTTGAAGAGTAGATTTTAAAAAGATTTTTGGAGATGCTCTAAACAGCCTATATTTGGTTGTTTGACTTATATAAGCCTAGCTGATATAGTACTGTGTTTGGTTTAAGGACTGGCATTCTATACGGTTACCTCTCCTACACTGGTGATTTTACCTCACCTCCGCCTCTCCTAACCCCTTTCTTTCCTCTCTACCTCCGGGAGGTACCTAGCCTGCCGACGGCCGTCAGGGTCGCCATGTGCGGCGATAAGAGGTTCCAAGGCTGTTAGAAGAGAACTCTTTATCACCTCTCATATCCTTCTCTATTTCCTCTCTCTATTGGCAAGTGACACTATTAAAAAAAGATTTATAGCAACGTCCTGACTTTTTCAAGGGCATATCAAAATAGAATCTATTGCTACAAATAAAGCGGGGTTACTGTAGTAACCGACCCACTCCTAAAAATACTATTTGTAGGGCAGGTCACCCCCTCACCGCCCCTAAAAGATAGGTCTATTTTCAGGGATGGGTGAGAGCGTGACCCGCCCCTACGACAAATGGCATTTGTAGGGGCGGGTGACCCACCCCTACAAATGATTTTTAAATTTATTTTAGAAATTCTTTTAATTCAGAAAAATAGCAAAACGTATCAAAAATTGAAATTTGTACCATAAGCCTATTGTGATCTATAGAACTAGAAAAAAATTTAAAAAGCATATTTCATGATTATGAGTGTGGAAACCATAAAGAGAGCCTTGATTTGTATGAGATAGTAGTGAGGGTGAGTTATACATTATGGTTTCACACTCTTAACCATTATATACGCTGAAATATGGTTTTGATATTTTTTTAAGTTCTACATGTTATAATAGGCTTATGGTAAAAATTTCACTTTTTTATATGTTTTGCTATATGTTTTCATTTAAACAAATTTCAGAAAAAAAAATTATTCGTAGGGGCGGGTAGGGGCGTCATCCGCTCCTAGAAATCCATTTGTAAGGGCGGGTGGGGACGTCACCCGCCCCTAAAAATAAAATTTGTAGGAGCCTTGAAAATGGAGGCTTGGACGGTGTCCTCTCAAGCAGGAGGTGGTGATCCGCGTGCTGGGCAAAGTTGCGAGGCCATTGGGCAAGTCAGGCGAGGATCACCGGGCCCAACACCGCCATGCCCGCCGCTTCCATCTCCTCCCCATCTTTCTCTGTTCCTTATCTCTTCCTTGGCCCCCATCTTCTCCCTGCCTCTCTCTCTCTTTCTTATCTCTGCCGCCTCCTGCCCGCTCTGCCGCGCCACCATCCCCTGCTGCTTCTCCGCCCGCCCCTGCTTGCCGCGCGCGACGGCCTGCCTAGCCGCCGTCAGGTCCCGCGCCTTGCGCACGCTAGCTCCACCGCTTCGCCATCCAGGGATGGCTCCAGGACACGTAGGCGCAGGCGGCTCAGGAGAAGGCGCCAGGGGTGAGGCCGATGCACAGCTTGAGGAGGCCACAGCGGAGAGGGCGTGGTCTCCGACGCTGCTTCGGGTGAAGGAGGCAGAGAGGGCGCGGGGGAGCAGTAGTGGCCGGCATGTGGCGCGGCAGCGGCACGTGCACCACCGCGGGGAGCAGTAGCGGCTCGGAGTAGCAACGGCCGGCACGGGGCTGCGGCAGGGCAACGCGGTGCGGCGACGGCACGTGTATCGCGCTCGCCTCTAAAAATACGTTTTTACCCTGAAAACTGTTTTCGTAGTAGTGCGTGAAACACCGTGTACTCAAATCATCTCTCAATTTTGTTTCCCCAAACTGGAGCACCCCTTGCCGTCTCATCACCACCACACGGCAAAACCGCAAAAGCTAACCGTGTTGACACGAAAGGAAAGAAAAAAATAAAAGAAGAAGAGGATTGATTCCTTCACGCTCCTCTCGATCTTTTCCTGGTTCAATTCCAGCTCAGATTTTTTTTTCGTGGGAGCTCGATTTGAAGCGGAAAGGACCAGCTAGCGGGGAAGAATGGCAGCACCACTCACCGCGGTCCGTGCCTTCTCGCTTGGCGTGCTCGGCGCTGATGAGATTTGGACAAGGATACGCAGGTCGATTTCTTCCTCCCTGCTCCCTGTGATTATCTCTTCTCCGAGCAGGTCCGCGCGTGGGTCCCTCCCAGACGCCGCTTATTAGCTACCTGACTGTCCGCCCCACATGGCATTCTTGCACAGGCTCCTCAAGTACCGGCGCAATGGCGCCGCCACCGTCGCGAGCGCGTCTTCCTGGTGCTCGTCTTCTCCGTCCTCCTGGCCGCCACGCAGCACGACGATTCTCCCGCGATCACGGCGCCTTCCTTGCTGGGCGAAGAGGAGCCGGGGGCGAGCTGCAAGATGGCGCTGCGGCCGCTGCCGGACCACGACGCGCGGTGCCGGTACCTGTCGTCGCCGCGGCACCCGGCGTGTTCGCCGGCCGGTTACGTCGACTACCTGCGCCTGTTCTACATTCTACTGCGGCTTCGGGCGTGCGCCGTGGATGGGCGGCGCGGCGCTGGCGCTGTGGCTGCTCGTGGTCTTCTACCTCCTGGGCGACACGGCGTCGCAGTACTTCTGTGCGTCGCTGGAGGGGCTCTCGGAGGCGCTGCGGCTGCCGCCGGCCATCGCGGGCGTCACGCTCCTGTCGGCTGTCGCTCGGCAACGGCACGCCCGACGTTCTCTCCAGCGTCGTCGCGTTCGCGTTCGGCGGCGGCGGCGCCGAGGGCGACGCCAGGGACGTCGTGCTCCGCAGCGTGCTCGGCGGCGTGCTGTTCTTGTCCACGGTCGTGGCCGGCGTGGTCGCCATCGTCGCCGCGGCGTGCGCAGCGGCGGTTCTGCGACAAAAAAAATGAAAGAACGGGAACGGGATCGTGGGGAGACGAGAGGAGGAAAAGAAAAAATAGTTACCGCGGGTACGGCCGGCGGGTACAACCGCAGACGGTGCGAAAAAAAAAGTTTTGGGCAGAAACACTCTCCCACACGCGATTTTTATGGATCTACTCTTCAACCCACCTGTCTCGATCCTGATAGGTCCAGCATGAGGAGTACAAAGAATCAAATATGGATGAAAAACATTTTCAATTATTTTTAATTTTTATAGTATAGATTAGTTTACCTTGGCTTGCGTCCTCCATCGAAGTCCAGTTCTGGCCTTCGCTGGTCGCTGAATTCGGGAGTCCTCTCGTCGCCTGGTCTTTTGCTTGCTAACTGAGGCATAAAGGCTCATGTCTGCTCCACCTTCACAGTTTGTCCTGCCGACTCTGGTCCTCGTACTCAGCTTCCTGCGCTCTACGTCATGGTAAGAGCCCCATCACGAAAAAAAGAGGGGATAGTGTCTTAGTGATTGTCGTTTCTCCAAAATGATCTGGCTTGTCCATCATCACCATCTCCCCTTCCGTTAAGATTGGGGGATGGGTAGCTTTATTCTGAATTTGAAGGGTGGCTCCCTATCCTTCCGTTAAATTTCTTTTAGAAGAGTCTTCTCATATTACAATGTATTGGCGCATATCTGGTAGTTAGGATGTTGTAATCATTTACTACCTTATCCATCATCATCAAGCTACATTTCCCAAGTTACAGTACTATATTTATGCTGCCCAAGAGGCTCAATGCTACACATGGGCCACACTAAACTAATTCTTTTTTTCTACAATTTGATCCCAGAGCAAAAGAAAAAGCAAAATAAGTTCAAAGTTTCTAGGATGTGACCGAGGTTTTGAATTAGCGCATTTGCAGTTATCTAATTATTCAGTTATTTATTTCATAGTGACTTACCAGTTTTGTAGGTCCATCATGTTCATATGATTTGTTTGAACAAAGAAAGGTGATAGATTATTATCTGATTCATGTATCCAATATGGAACAGAACTTCTACTCCTCTAGCTCATGGACAATGTTGAAATAGGCAACTACTACGTAGAGCTTTTACATTTGAATCTTATTTATTAAAAAATAATATGCATAATTGTAAACATAAAAATACTAAAAATAGAAATAACTTGGATCAAAATAACTAACAAGTAGAGTACCAATAGATATGTTTTATTTTTAGAAAAATATTGGTACCAGTTTCATATTTTTATAATTTATAAATTTTATAAATTAAATTTGTTTTTTAATTTTTATAAAATAGAAAACCATCTTTGAAACTACCTAAGGTGCTAAATTTGCCCAGTTTCAGCAGTTAGATGGCTACCATTATCAGGCTTTGTAGTTGAAGGATGAAAAATAGAGTTTTGTGAAAGTTGAAGGCTGTAAACTAGATTTCTTTTTATTTTATTAATTCAACCCTTTCGAGCATAGGTAGGTGCAGGGGCAAAGCAAGAGGACGGTCCCTGTGGGCCATGGCCCATCCTAGAAATCCAATCAAGGCCCACTAATGACATTTTGATTTTAGAATTTTATATCAGTATTGAAGTGGTAGATTGAAATATTGCATAATTTTCTTACAAAGAGTAGAGGTATTAAATTATCAAAAAATTTAAGTTAAGTTGGACCGCCCTAGTCTAAAATCCTAGCTCCGCCACTAGGTACGTGGGTAGGTAGCATACAATTTAACAGTTTAGCTTGAAGACCCTCACCTGTCCCTAGCTAGGACACATTTCTTCTCTCGGTACGGATTTCACTGCCCTTGTGGCAAGATGGTAAACGTACATGCAACAACCAAAGTGGCTAGATTTTCCAGCAAACATGCTTAGGCAAAAAATTACGCAAGAACGTCCAGTTAGTTTAGTTGGCTAGGTGACGTTTCTCAGCTCGGTAGTTTTTTATGCCACTTGCTCGTCAAGATGCAACAAAAGGTTTTATTCTTGATTCCTCTCTCATATTTAGCCCAACGAACTAGATACAATGTTGCATGGATTTTTTTATACCTCAACCCAACCAGGACAAAACAACATTCTTTCCTCAAAAATTAGCTTTCACCTTTCTGAGCTTCCCATGTAGTCCTTCCTCCAGGATGGCTGAATTTATTTTACTGCCGTGGTTGCATAGTCATGACGCAATGGACATGCATCTATAAGAATTGATGCTATCCCGCGAGTTATAAATTGTACAGAAAGATATACTTTAACTCAATCACTACATCTTTTATCGTATAAAAACACTGATGTATATAATATATGCATGAAGGTAATACGTCAGTAACTATTGTTATTTATCCGTCAATTGGGACCGCAACTCTTATGTGTAAACTCAGCACAGAGAATATTTGAAACTCAGCAGCACTATTCAGATTAAGAACTTAAACCACACTATATTTTCAGTTCATCACACAAACTACTGATCTTCATTTAGTCATCAACCCCGTTGCCTAGGGCACAAGTGAATTCTTTTCTTTCGAAAACGTGTCTGAGCACGTATTTTATTAAGAAGAAGAGAATTACAATGAAGCAACTTCAAGAGATCCCAAGTTACAAGAGTCACGGAGAGACCACACATGGTGGAGAGTGACTCAAACACAAGAGCAGCATAGAAGAGATCCACATCACCACCACACACCAAAATAACCTAAAATGACTAGAAACCTGCAAGGACAGAGAAAAACACTATGGAAACCCATACAAATTGCCTAACTAATGAAACCAGCGAGACAAAAGATGTGGAGATCCTGCAAAACGATGCCTTGAAGAAGAACGTGGCGCCAAGGATGCCACCATCGTTCGTCCATCCTCAGAGGAGTATACCGAATCTTCACCTGGCAAGAAACAACTGGGTTTGGCGGCCACAACAAAACAACGCCCCCAGCAAGGTGAGCTACATCCACGGACGCAGCCGTTGTCGGCGCCGGCGAATGCCAGGCAAAGCTTTCACCCATGACCCCAAAGCCCAACACCACACAATCTACCGCGAAGGTCCAGAAGTGAGGCAACACCATGGCGGGCACTCCACAACGACGATAAGGCACACCTGCAGGCCGCAAACGAGCAGAAGAAGACCCTCCCTGGAGAGATGACGAGCAGTAACCGTGGAGATGACTTGCTGGCAAGGATGAGCGACTTTGGGGAGAGCTAGAGCACGACTAGGGTGGTGTGGGGTGAGAGGAGCAAGGAAAGGGGGGGGGGGAGGGGGGCGACCAAGGCTGCTGTGGCAGAACCAATCTGAATTACACCGGCTGAAGTGCGCGAGTCCACTCTTGAGGGCTCCAACGTACTTCAAACGGTATAATCCCTTGGCCTGTCGGGTAACGTCCCGATAAACCACCGATGCAGGATCAAACAAGGTACCTCGCACGAAGGCGAGTCCAGAGATACAATCACCGTCATATTTTACATCACAGGCATTTTGTAAGCATCTAGGCCCTTAAGGTATGTTTCGGTGATTAATGACAACCATTATTGTGACTAATGAGTTTGTGCAGCTTTATAGATCATTATTGCTCATTTGGTTATATGTCAAAAGAGGCCCCTAATTTTCATTATTCAAAAAGGCGATCTCGGCATTCAACTCTATAATGTGTCAAGACTAAGGATCTTTCTAGTCCTAAGTGTCATAAGGTTGAGAAGGACACTTAGGTTAGTATAGGGTTTATAGTTTTGTAGTGATCGCACTATTAAGAGGGGTTTAGGCTTAGTAACTTGAGCATGGACATGGTCATTTGAAAATGGATGCACACAATGGTCACTCAGGTTTCTAGAAGCTCAAATAAGTGGTTCTCAACTTATATCTCAAGAATATTTGGATTTCATTCAAGACTCAAGTCAGAAACGGCAAAATCAGAAAAATCCTATTCACCGGTTTAACCGACGCGTCAAGTTTTATATACGTCGGTTAAACGAGGTCAGCAGGACTGGACAAGTCAATACACCGGTTAAACCGGCGTTATTTGAATTTTGACGTCGGTACAGTTGTCCAGAGACTCGGTTTTCAGTTGATCAGTGGACAACTACACTCACCGGTTAAACCGACGCTATTTGAAATTGGACGTCGGTGCAGTTGTCCAGTGACTTGGTATTTCTGTTGATCAATGGATGATTACACTCACCGGTTAAACCGATGCAACGACGGTTAATCTGCCCAAGCTGTAACGGCTAGTTTTCAGAAGTGGCAGTTTACATTCACCGGTTAAACCGACGATGGCTATTGGAGGGACGTCGGATTAACCGGCGCTACGCAGTTTTCTGGCAGCTTTTTCTTCAACGGCTCTATTCGTGTGAGCTGCCCATATATACCCCTCCAATGGGTCATTCTACCACTCTTGGCACCAGGCAACATCCAAACACACATACTTTAGCCAAGAGCCACTTTGAGCTTCAACATTTCATACACTTGTTCATTCAATCATTCAAGAAGCAAGATTAAGGACTTGAGTAGAGAGAAGCTTGTGTGCATTCATTCTTTGTGATTGGTTCTTGCTCAAGTGAAGGCCTTAGCTTGTTACTCTTGGTGATTGGCATCACCTAGGCGATCTTGGTGATCGAGGTGATTCTCGCGTGCTTGCCAAGGATTGTGGAAGCCCGGAGAAGAGACTTGTACGTGGCTTGATCTCCACCACACCGGGATGGTGAACGGAGACTCTTAGTGAGCGCCCTCGTCTTGGTGACTTGGGAGGTGACAATACTCTTTGTGAGTGTCACAACGTGGATTAGGGGTGTGTGCCAACACATCGATACCACGGGAAAAATCCGGTTGTCCCTTGTCCACTTTACTTTTTCAAGCATTATCTTTCATGCAATTCATTCATGTGCTTGATTTAGGGATCACTAGTTAGCTCTACCTTGCTAGGCTTTATCTCTTTTCATCTTAACTAGCTTGTGTAGGTTGTTTAGTTATCCGGTTGGTGAATTGGAGCCTTTCTAGTTTTTGCATAGGTTAAGGTTGTTTTATCTTGTTTTAGAAATTGAAAAAGGCCCAATTCACCCCCCCTCTTGGTCCATCGATCCTTTCAATTGGTATCAGAGCCTCGTTGCTCATTTGGATCATTAGGCTTCACCGCCTAGAGCTATGGCCAAGATGGGTGGTTCGCCGCCTCACTTCGAGGGCAAGAACTTTGCCTATTGGAAAGTTCGCATGGCCGCATACCTTGATGCGATTGCCCCCGAAGTATGGTTGGCAACTAAAGTCGGATTCACCGGAGAACCCACCCCCGACCAATTAAAATGGAATGCTAGAGCTAGAAATGCAATTTTCGAAGCTATTAGTGAGGAGGTCTTTGCTAGAGTTAATGGCATGGACCTAGCAAGTGATATTTGGAAGGAGCTCATTGAAATACATGAAGGTTCCACCAAAGTTCGTGAACAAAAATATCACTTGTTTAGAGCTAAGTATGATTCCTTCAAAATGCTAGCTCATGAAAATTGCAATGATATGTATTCTCGCTTGAATGTCATTGTCAAGGACATTAATGCACTTGAAATATCCAAAATTGACAGTGCATCCATCAACTGCAAGATCCTCATGCTCCTCCCGAAGCCCAAGTATAACATTATCAATGCTATGCTTCAAAAGGAGGATCTCGCCACAATGGAAGTAGGAGAACTTGTGGGGGAAATTCGCGCTCATGAAATGAGCATTCTTGGTATGACCGAAGAGCCAACTTCAAGCAAGTCAATTGCTCTAAAGACCAAGACAAACAAATCCCGCAAGCTCAAGATGGTCAAACAAGACTCAAGTTCAAGCAATGAAGAAGATGATCATCATGAGAGCTCATCCGATGTTGAAGATGATGGAGAGCTTGCTCTCATGATGAGAAAGTTCACACGCTTGAATGAGAAGATCAATAAGAAGGGCTTCAACTTTGACTCCAAGAAGGGAATGTTCCGGCCAATGGATGTCAAGAACAAGATTTGCTACAATTGTGGCGAAAAAGGACACATCCGTCCAAATTGCCCCAAGCCGGACAAAAGAAGCAAGGACAACAAGAGTAAGCATCGCCATGATTCAAGCGATGAGGAAGAAGAGGAGAGGAAGAACAAAAACAAGAGATTTGGGAAGAAGAAGACCCATGACAAGAAGACCAAGCTCTTCCCAAAGAAGAAAGGGCACACCAAGAAAAGTTTCTTGGTGGAGAAACAAGAATGGGTGACCGATGTCTCATCAAGCGAAGACTCAAGTGATGAAGAAGACATTGTCACCATCGCCCTCACCAACGAAGAACCATCTCTACCTCCGGCTCCTATGTGCCTCATGGCAAAAGGTAACACCAAGGTATGTGAGGTAGATAGTGAAGATGATAGTGATGAAGAGCTTGATCCAAATGAATTTACTAACCTCATCAATGAGTATACATCCGTCATCAAGAGGGAAAAGGGCAAAGTTAAAGTTCTTGAGAGCACTCATGCCAAGTTAGAGCTTGCCCACTCCGACTTACTTAGTAAGTACAATGACTTGCTCAAAAAGCACAATGAGTCACTTGTACTTGCTAAGCAAGTTGAAGAGAGCCACAAAAAGCTCAAACAAGAGCATAGGGAGTTGGCTCACAAGTATCAAGAACTTGAATTTGCTTATGAAGTAATTGACCCAAGTCTTGAGAAAGTTGTTCTTGAAAAGGTCAATGCTTCTACTTCATGTGATGACCTACTCATTGATGCATATGTCACTAATGTTGTGCCCAAGCTTGCCTCTTCTAGGGAAAAGGAATTGATGGATCAAGTGGCAAGCCTCAAGAGTAGTGTGGAGAAACTCTCAAAGGGAGAATACATCCACAAGGAGATTCTCTTTAACAATGCCCGTGACTATGGTAAGAGAGGTCTTGGTTCATTTCCGGAGCCAAACATGGCTACAATTCCTTCTCCGGAGATCAAGACAAGCTTCATCAAGAAAGTTGGGTCATATTGTCAACATTGCCAAGTCACCGGGCACCACACTAGAGAGTGCACTTTACCATCACGTCCTCTTCCTAAATTACCCAAGAATTACTCATCAATGTTTCAAAATAATCATTTTCTCTTGAGTAAAGTGAAGGGCAAGGTGAAGGCCAAGTTCATTGGCAAAATTGCTAAGGAGTCGAAGAAGAAGCTCCCCAAGCAACTTTGGGTCCCAAAAGCTCTTGTCACACATGTGCAAGGCCCAAAGCTTGTTTGGGTTCCGAAAACTCAAAAATAAATTCTCATGTGTGTAGGTGAACTACAAAGCCGGTGGAAAACATTGGGTACTTGATAGCGGTTGCTCTCAACATATGACCGGCAATGATAGCATGTTCACCTCACTTGAAGACCCCGGCGATCATGAACATGTCACCTATGGTGATAACTCAAAGGGGAAAGTCTTAGGTTTGGGTAGAATTGCAATCTCAAAAGATTTATCCATTTCAAATGTTTTGTTTGTAGAAGCACTTAGTTTTAACCTCATTTCTATTGCACAATTGTGTGATCTTGGACTAACGTGTGCCTTTGACAAGAATGGTGTTGTAGTGACTTATGAAAAAGACAAGTCATTGGTATTCACGGGGTTTAGGCATGGCAATATCTATTTGGTGGATTTCTCTTCAAAGCAAACAAGCACCATGACTTGCCTCTTCACCAAGTCGTCTCTTGGGTGGCTATGGCATAGAAGAATTGCTCATATTGGCATGAGCAATCTCAAGAAAGCCCACAAGAGAGGGATGATCACCGGCATAAAGGACGTCACTTTTGACAAGAACAAGCTATGCAAAGCATGTCAAGCCGGGAAGCAAGTTGCAACTCATCATCCTATCAAGACGATGTTGTCTACCTCCAAGCCGCTCGAGCTACTACACATGGATCTCTTTGGTCCAACTTCATACAAGAGCATTGGCGGTAACCTCTATTGCCTAGTAATTGTTGATGATTTTTCACGTTACACTTGGGTCATGTTTCTAGGCGATAAGGGTGAAACTCCGGAAATCTTCAAGTCATTTGCAAGAAAAGCTCAAAGGGAATACAATTCCCCAATTGTGAAGATCCGGAGTGACAACGGCACCGAGTTCAAAAATATGAAGATTGAAGAATGGTGCGATGAAGAAGGAGTCAAACATGAGTTTTCCGCCACCTACACGCCTCAACAAAATGGTGTGGTGGAAAGAAAGAACAAGACACTCATCACCCTAGCAAGAGCAATGTTGGATGATTATGGCACGTCCGAGAAGTTTTGGGCGGAAGCAATCAACACGGCGTGTCATGCATCCAACCGTGTGTATCCTCACCGACTCCTCAAGAAAACTCCATATGAGCTTATCACCGGGAAGAAACCAAATATATCATACTTTCGAGTCTTTGGTTGCAAATGCTTCATTTATAAGAAGAAAAGGCTCGGTAAGTTTGAAAGTAGATGTGATGAAGGTTTCTTTCTTGGTTATGCATCAAACTCCAAAGCATATAGAGTATTCAATCAAACCTCCGGGTTAGTTGAAGAAACATGTGATGTGGAGTTTGATGAATCTAATGGCTCCCAAGAGGAGGTTGTTGGCTATGAAAATGTAGGGGATGAAGAGATTGAAGAAGCCTTAAAGAAGATGTCCATTGGGGATATCAAGCCGGAGGAGGTGCATGAAGACAATGATCAAGGGGGAGGAACTTCCTCATCTTACCAAACACCTCCACAGCACCCCAAGTGAATGAAGACCAAGATAAAGTTAATCCACTACCCAAGAAAGTGTGTCAATGCCAACACCCCAAGTCCAAGAACAAGAAGAGCAAAATGTTCCACCACAAGCACAAGTCACTCATGATCCACCCCAACAAGCATCCACGCAAATACCGCTAGTGAAGCATGGTCGCATCTCCAAGGATCATCCAATTGGTCAAATCATTGGTAGTCCTTCCAAAGGAGTAAGAACTCGTTCTAAGCATGCTTCATTTTGCGAACATCACTCGTTTGTTTCTTGTATTGAACCCACTAGCATAGAGGAAGCACTTGAGGACTCGGATTGGGTGATGGCCATGCAAGAAGAGTTGAATAATTTCACCCGCAATGAAGTATGGGTCCTCGAAGCTCCTCCGAAAGACAAGAACATCATCGGCACAAAGTGGGTCTTTCGAAACAAGCAAGATGAACATGGGGTGGTGGTACGCAACAAAGCAAGACTTGTGGCAAAAGGGTTTTCTCAAGTCGAAGGTTTGGATTTTGGTGAAACTTTTGCTCCGGTCGCAAGACTTGAAGCTATCCGCATCCTTCTTGCTTACTCTTCACATCATAATATTAAGTTATATCAAATGGATGTGAAAAGTGCGTTCTTAAATGGCTTTATTAACGAACTGTTTATGTTGAGCAACCTCCCGGGTTTGAAGATCCGAGGAATCCTAATCATGTTTATAGGTTGCACAAGGCACTCTATGGGCTCAAACAAGCTCCAAGGGCTTGGTATGAGAGGCTTCGTGACTTCCTAATCATGCAAGGCTTCAAGATCGGGAGGGTGGACACCACCTTGTTCACAAAAGACGTCAACGGGGATCTTTTCATTTGTCAAATTTATGTTGACGATATTATCTTTGGCTCAACTAATGATTTACTAAGCCATGAGTTTGCTACCATGATGTCTAGGGAATTCGAGATGTCCATGATTGGCGAATTGACCTTCTTCCTTGGTTTTCAAGTCAAACAAATGAAGGAAGGGACATTCATTTATCAAGAAAAATATACTAAAGATATCTTGAAGAAGTTCAAGATGGATGAATGTAAGCCAATCAAGACACCCATGGCAACCAATGGGCATCTCGACTTGGATGTGGACGGTAAACCGGTTGACCAATCCCTCTATCGCTCCATGATAGGGTCTTTGCTTTACCTTACCGCATCTAGGCCCGATATAATGTTTAGCGTGTGCTTGTGTGCCCGTTTTCAAGCTAACCCTAAGGAATCACATCTTTCTGCTGTGAATAGGATCTTCGGTATCTCAAGCACACTCCTAGCATAGGCTTGTGGTACCCCAAAGGCGCTAGCTTAGATCTCTTGGGATACTCGGATTCGGATTTTGCCGGAAGCCGTGTCGATCGCAAGAGTACCTCCGGGGGTTGCCACTTGCTTGGGCGTTCTCTAGTTTCTTGGTCGAGTAAGAAGCAAAATTCCGTGGCTTTGTCCACCGCGGAAGCGGAATATATAGCTGCCGGTGCATGTTGTGCCCAAATCCTATATATGAAGCAAACCCTTTTGGACTTTGGTGTGAAACTAGGAAGAATCCACTCCTTTGTGACAATGAAAGTGCCGTAAAAATTGCCAAGAATCCGGTTCAACACTCTCGCACAAAGCACATTGATATTCGCCATCACTTCTTGCGTGATCACGAAGCCAAGGGGGACATTTCCCTTCAAGGTGTGAGATCCGAGGAGCAATTGGCGGATATTTTCACAAAACCTTTAGACGAGAGTACCTTTGTTAGGCTAAGAAATGAGCTAAATGTGTTAGATGCGGCAAACGTCATGTAAGTTGCCATGTCATATAGAAAAATGCATACATATAGGACACTTGTCTAACCGTGGCAAGATAGTGATGAGTAAGGGTTTAGCTAGAGGTGGTGGTCCACTTGTTTTCCTCTAGGCTTGTAGAAAGGCTCATCATGATGAAGCTTTCCGTGGGATCAAACTTGACAAGTAGATCTTAAATTCTCGCTATGCATTTCTTGTCATGTAGCTGTGCATCCATGTTTACCTTTCTTTCGCATGTGTTTGTAATTTGCATTATCATTGCATGCGTAAAAGTCACAAAGGAGATCACTTGATGAAGATGAGACTTGTTTTACATGCAAGATCTTAATTCATGAGAAGTGAAGAAGTAAAGTGTTAGGTGCGTTATTGCCTAGTGAGCAATGTCATTGTGAGTTTGAAGCTTTCCTCTTCAATATTCCTATGACATGGCTCATACATTTTAAATTGGCGCTTTGTCTCTCTTGCGACTTATCCTTGATTTTGAAAAGAAAAACTATTTAAGTTATTAAGCTATCCTATTTTGAGGGGTAAAGTCGCCTATGCAAGTCCATTAACTTGAGTTTAGTTGAATCTTATAAGTTCATTGGACTTAGCATAGAAAAGTGAGCTGAGAGAGGGTTTTTGGGTTCACCGGTTAAACCGACGTTCAATGGATCTATACCCATCGGTTTAACCGGCGTTACTAAGTGTCAGCCACAGCTCAGTCATTTCAGGCGTTCAACCGGCGTATATAAATTTGCAGCATCGGATCAACCGATGAACAGAACACAATTTGACCTGAAAATCAACTGTCATTTGCATCATTCAACCGACGAGTTCACTTTTCAGATCATCGGTTCAACCGGCGTACAGATACAGATTTGGCAGGGTTTCTGGTAAACTACACCGACGCAATCAACCGGGTGCAAAACCTAAGCGTCGGATCAACCGGCGATAAGAAAAATTGCGGGGTCCACATGTCATATTTCTCTCTTGACCCGCCTCGACCCCTCACTCGCTTTCGTTTCCCGCTCGACCCCTCGCCTTCGCCCTCGCACCTGTCACCGCCGCCGCCGTCCGCCGCCTTGCGCCACCCGCACGCACCGCCGTCCGCCGCCTTGCGCCACCCGCACGCGCCGCCGTACGCCGCCCGCGCCGCCTCGCTCCACCGCTCGTTGCGCCGCCGCCCGTGCATTCCCTCGCACCGCCGTCACACCGCCGCCCTCGCGCCGCCGCCGCTTCCACCGCGCCCCAGCCGCGCCCGTGCCCACCAGCACTGCCTCCGCGCCGACACACCGCCGCCGCCCACGCGCACCAGTCCACGCTGCGCCCGAGCGCCGCCCACGCCGGTCACCACCACTGCCGCTTTCCACGCTGTGCCACCCGCGCATCACCGCGTCGCCCGCTTGCCACCGCATCGTCGCGTCCGTGTTACTCACTGTGTCGAGATGGGTCGTGACAAAAGGAAGGGTAAGGAGATCGTGGTTGAGGAGCCCGCTCGCAAGCGGACTCGCGCAGCCAGGGAGGCCGAGAGGGCCGAGATGGTGGCTAAGGCCGCCGAGGAGCAGGCGTCTGGCCGTGCTCGTCCGTTCGCGATCAGAGATCCGGCAGCTAGAGGCAGAGGCAGAGGCAGAGGGATGGGCCGAGTCAGAGGTGCCAGGGCCACCAGAGCCACAGCCGCAGCAGCAGCAGAGTCAGGGCAGTCACTTCAGCGGCAGAGTCCGATTCAGATACAGAGACAGCGCAGTCCGAGCAGTCTCAGGGGCAGGACACTCAGTCACCAGCTCTACGACGTTCTGGCCGCACCCGGCAGACGTCCCCCGCAGAGCAGACTTCACCAGCGACCGAGCGTCGCACTGGACCGAGGACGCGAGGAGGTCACCAGCCACAGGAGCCTCGCAGGTCCACCGCAGCAGCAGCAGCAGCTCGTCGAGCCGAGGCCCTAGCGGCCGAGCGCGCAGTGTTCCGCATGGACACTGTCGTGCGTCTGGAGCCAGGTGTACTGCTCCAGAACTTGACCAAGGCCAATGCGGCGAAGGTCAAGAGGCTCAGGTGGAGTGTACAGGAGGAGGAGTGGTTTCCCGTGACACGAGACAGCAGGGTCGATCGTAGGCTCTGGACGCTTCTTCAGGCCAGTTTCTACGAGACCTACCAGAGGCGGGGCCACAGGATTTTCCCTCACAGAGTTCTCGACTGGGTTTCACTGAGGACAGCTGCAGGGGGAGCAGATGTCAGGGAGCATTTTGATCACTTCAGAGGTCTGCCCAGGTTGCTCTCGATTGAGAGGAACAGATACATTGAGGACTGGGTCAGAGTTTTCTATGCCACTGCTTGGATAGCCCCAGAGCGCAGAGCAGTTCACTTCATGTTTGGGGGGCAGGTGTTTGGTTTGTCCAGAGCGACACTCGCAGGGATTCTTGGAGTTGACCTAGTTGACGTCTCTTTGCACGAGATGGTATATGGTGATGCAGATCCACCGCGCAGAGCCATGATTGGCGGAATAGCACCTTCTCACGAGGCGATCTCTCAGTGCTTCCGCCAGCCCTTCCCGGCCTCCTACGCCAGAGTTCCGAGCTTGCTGACCCCAGAGGCCTACGCTGTCCACATGGCACTCCGGAGGACGTTGCTCCCGAGGAGTGCCTACCCTGAGGGGTTCACTGGTCTGCAGCAGCTGCTACTACTTCACATACTCACTCATGAGCCATTTGACATAGTTGACTTTATCTGACTGAGATTGAGGATGTCATCACTGATGGGATGGGGGTCGTGCGTCAGTTTCCTTATGCTCACTGGATTAGTTTCATTTGCTCTATGATAGTGCCAGCTGAGTCACCCATCAGTGCAGTCTTCAGACAGGATGAGACTCCCTGGTTCCCAGTTTACCGTCCTACAGCTCCTTCGGACCGGAGGAGAGGCAGGCAGGCTGATAGAGCTGCCATGGCACGATTGTCACCGGAGGTACAGGCCCGAGTGGCCCAGGAGGATGAGGCACTGCTCGCCGCTGAGGCACAGCTTCCCGGGGGAGATGATGAGATTCATTGGTCAGACCTAGAGTCAGACTCCTCCGAGGACGAGGAATACTTCCCTGCACCTGCTCCAGCGAGTCATGATCACGAGGCAGGGGGTTCAGGAGAGCCAGCTCCAGTGACAGCTGCTGCTACTACAGTTTCAGAGTCTCAGGTGTCTCAGCCGTCTGAGCTCACCGCACTTCTACAGCAGCTGGTCACACAGCAGAGAGAGGATCGCCGTGCTCAGGAGGAGGCCAGGAGAGCCCATGAGGCCCAGCTTGCACAGATTCAGAGGGAGGCCGCCCGAGAGCGAGCTGCCACAGAGGAGCGTTTCGTCGGCCTTATTGACAGAGTCTCTCAGAGGACGGACGCTCAGTTTCAGCAGATGCAGCAGGGCATGATGGCGATGTTCGGGATGATTTCACAGTTATATTCTTACACCGGACTCGCCCCTCAGCAGCCAGGACAGTCAGGCCTTCAGGGCACCGGAGCACCACCACTTGCAGTTACACCTGCTCCGGCCTCCACTGCTCCAGCTTCTTCTGCGACCCCGGAGATCATGTTCTCACTGTCAGCATTACTTGGGTCTGCGAGTCGTCCCCTCTTCTCTCCACTGCCTACGACCTCACTCTTCCAGGAGTCACTTTCAGCAGTGCAGTCCGTTGGCCTCCCCGTCGTACCACAGCCATTACCTTCAGGGGGAGGCGGAGAGGTGTCCCTACTTCAGCAGTCGTCACAGCCGGCAGCATCAGCACTCACTACTTCAGATGTTGACACATCTTCTGCTGAGCCGGCTACTACTTCCACGGACCCTCTCCCAGGCAGTGCTAGCACCAGGGCCTCGACGACAGCCTCGACGACAGCTACACCTCCGGTCAGCTCAGCACCTACCGGCACTTCAGATCAGCAGCTTCCGTCTGTCACCGAGGATCCACCGTCTGACGATGATGATGATGATGACCCGGATCGCTTCCTCGCCGTCCCGCGGCACCCGGATCAGTAGCTAGCCTTTTTGTGCTTTGATGCCAAAGGGGGAGAGGGAGTCAGGGGGAGGGTAGCACTAGAGAGAGCTCGATCAGGACTTTGTTGTTTCTTATTGTATTATACATTGTCTTATATTTGGTTTTAGTTCATGGATATGTACATTTGTCATTTGAGCATGCTGAGCTTTTGAGACATATCTATGGATTTCGTTTGAGCCTTTGAGCTCTTTGGTTCCCTTCTTTCGAGTTTGCCTGTGTTTATTCTTGCCATATCTTTCTCGCTCTCTCGTTATTTATGTCTGTGTTGTCATCAATCACCAAAAAGAGGGAGATTGTAAGCATCTAGGCCCTTAAGGTATGTTTCGGTGATTAATGACAACCATTATTGTGACTAATGAGTTTGTGCAGCTTTATAGATCATTATTGCTCATTTGGTTATATGTCAAAAGAGGCCCCTAATTTTCATTATTCAAAAAGGCGATCTCGGCATTCAACTCTATAATGTGTCAAGACTAAGGATCTTTCTAGTCCTAAGTGTCATAAGGTTGAGAAGGACACTTAGGTTAGTATAGGTTTTATAGTTTTGAAGTGATCGCACTATTAAGAGGGGTTTAGGCTTAGTAACTTGAGCATGGACATGGTCATTTGAAAATGGATGCACACAATGGTCACTCAGGTTTCTACAAGCTCAAATAAGTGGTTCTCAACTTATATCTCAAGAATATTTGGATTTCATTCAAGACTCAAGTCAGAAAAGGCAAATTAAGAAAAATCCTTATCACCGGATTAACCGACGTCTAAAGTTTTCTATACGTCGGTTAAACGAGGTCAGCAGGACTGGACGAGTCAATACACCGGTTAAACCGACGTTATTTGAAATTTGACGTCGGTGCAGTTGTCCAGAGACTCGGTTTTCAGTTGATCAGTGGACAACTACACTCACCGGTTAAACCGACGCTATTTGAAATTGGACGTCGGTGCAGTTGTCCAGTGACTTGGTATTTCTGTTGATCAATGGATGATTACACTCACCGGTTAAACCGATGCGACGACGGTTAATCTGCCCAAGCTGTAACGGCTAGTTTTCAGAAGTGGCAGTTTAGATTCACCGGTTAAACCGACGATGAATATTGGAGCGACGTCGGATTAACCGGCGCTACGCAGTTTTCTGGCAGCTTTTTCTCCAACGGCTCTATTCGTGTGAGCTGCCTATATATACCCCTCCAATGGGTCATTCTACTACTCTTGACACCAGGCAACATCCAAACACACATACTATAGTCAAGAGCCACCTTGAGCTTCAACATTTCATACACTTGTTCATTCAATCATTCAAGAAGCAAGATTAAGGACTTGAGTAGAGAGAAGCTTGTGTGCATCCATTCTTTGTGATTGGTTCTTGCTCAAGTGAAGGCCTTAGCTTGTTACTCTTGGTGATTGGCATCACCTAGGCGATCTTGGTGATCGAGGTGATTCTCGCGGAGCTTGCCAAGGATTGTGGAAGCCCGGAGAAGAGATTTGTACGTGGCTTGATCTCCACCACACCGGGATGGTGAACGGAGACTCTTAGTGAGCGCCCTCGTCTTGGTGACTTGGGAGGTGACAATACTCTTTGTGAGTGTCACAACGTGGATTAGGGGTGTGTGCCAACACATCGATACCACGGGAAAAAATCCGGTTGTCCCTTGTCCACTTTACTTTTTCAAGCATTATCTTTCATGCAATTCATTCATGTGCTTGATTTAGGAATCACTAGTTAGCTCTACCTTGCTAGGCTTTATCTCTTTTCATCTTATCTAGCTTGTGTAGGTAGTCTAGTTATCCGGTTGGTGAATTGGAGCCTTTCTAGTTCTTGCATAGGTTAAGCTTGTTTTATCTTGTTTTAGAAATTGAAAAAGGCCCAATTCACCCCTCCTCTTAGTCCATCGATCCTTTCAGCTTGTCACCTGCTGTTGATGTCTGTCGGAGGAAATCTCTAGCCGGGTGGCGGTAAGCACCCGCCTAATTCTAGTTAAGGATGGGTTTGGAGGAGACTTAGGAGCGCTCGATCGATGTGCGGATGACCACAGGAAGGACGCAAGGAATTAGAGTGGTTCGGGCCGCCGGAGCGTAATACCCTACGTCCACTTTAGTGTTGTACTGACTATGCAAGTCTGAACGGAGAGCATCGTGAACGCGTGTGTGTAAGAACCTGTCCTCTAACGAGTGCACACTCCCTTTTATAGTTCAAGGGAGGTGCTTACACTGTGCGGGACCCCGACAGATGGGCCCGGCCAACAGAGGCCTACTCTATGTGATATGGAGATCTCCTTCTCCAGCCCCTTGTCGCTGCCTTCACGGTTGGGAAGATAACGTGCGTATCTACAACCCGGATGCGGTCGTGAGCTGTCCTGTAGGCACAGTGACCGCTGTCAGTGTTACCCAACAGTGGTGCTGTGCTGCCACTGTTGGGTGCGATTCTGACAGGCGCGGGGGCAGAGCTGACCCGCCGCGTCGTTGCCTCCGCGCGCACTGTAGTAGCGCACGCCTGGGCTCTCTTGTTACAGCCCATCATTACGCCGCGCGCGGCGCCGTGACGGGACTGCACGCCGCCGGTGCACAGTACACGGTGACACGACGCGCCGCCTTGGAAACAGGCGGGCTTACCGTGGTGTCAGCCTACCTGCCCCGTGTGTTAGTGGAAGATCATTCTTTTTGACTTGGGGGCGTCCGGCTCAGCTACCGCATTAAATGCTGGTTGGTGGGCTGGAGACCCGCGAAGGGCCTCTTGCCACACGCACGTAGCAGGGCCAGCCCCGCTCCCTCCGCAGGGGCGGCACGTGGCGTCACCGGACCCCTCACCGGGGGGAGGGGGTCCGGGCCCCCAAGGCCGGTTGGAGCGGTCAGACCCGTGATGGTCCGGCCATCACACGCGGCGGCCCCGGACCTCCCTGGGGAGTCCGGATGCGCGGGAGCTACCCGAGAGCTCCCCTGCCTTCCGTGGCATGCGAAGGTCCCGGACCTCAGGGACATCGGGGAGGGTCCGGAGACCTCGGTCCCAGCTGTCAGGCCGGGGCCGTACGCCACGTCACCCAGAAGGCAAGGGGGAGATCACGTATGGTGATACGCTAAGGGTTTGGACACCCTAGCAGGAGGTACCACTGTCTGTATGTACCGACAATGTCCTTTATACAGAAAAATTATAAACCATAAGCTATAGATTTTCCCTCCAAAAGCCCCCCTCCTACCGGTGCCGTCGAAGTGAATCTAAACCTAATGGTGGCTTTGAAGTCACAGAATTCCGAACCGTAAGTTCCCGGTTAGAGTATCCAATGTAAATATAGGCATGATAGGAGAAGATTTGATAAGGAAGATGTATTTTTTTGTTGAGGTGGACGTCATGGAAGCTCTATAGAATATATTTTATTCATAAGCATATCCTTCAGGAGTCGATGTAGAGCAAGCCACTGGCTTCAAAACACCCCAAGCCGACCCGCTTAGTTTGGACTATCCGATTGGCTTGGGTTGGATGAAGGCCCCAAGACCCAATTTCTTTGTCCATCCTCTTTCATCCTCCATGACTCCATAAGTCCAATACTCTTTGACCATCCTCTTTCATCCTCCATAACTCCATAAGTTCATACCTGAGAGAGGAACGAAAACTTTCATGCAGGTTCTATTCAGAGAAACGTATTTGCTCCGGTACTTGATGCAATTCCAGCGTAGTGAGGATCAAAATAAAATTATGATGCAAGTATGCCGGTCACCGGAGATGTTGGCTCTTCACTTCCTCACCTCCCATGCATAGATGGCCTTTTAGTTCACGGAATGATTTTAATAATTTTGTTGCTTCCTTAAAATTTAGTTTTGTGACCGTGTGGCATTTGGTTATTACGTGTAATAATCGTCTAGACTGATTCGCCCTCGATGAGGTAGTTGAAGCTGGATACTATTTCCATTATAAAAAAAACTCTGAGAGAGTACCTTTTCAAGAGTAGTCTTTTTATGGCATATTTTCGGTAGTTTAATAATATGCCAAAGTTAGTACATCTATTTTTACATGTCACATTTGGTTTGCTTTAAGTTAAACTTGTCTAACTTTGATCAAATTCATAGAAAAATAAAACAACATCAATACTACCAAATATATAAACTATCAACATATATTCCATGGTGTATTAAATGGAAGAAATTTGGTATTGTGGATGTTGTTATATTTTTCTATAAATTTGATCAAAGTTGAACAAATTTAACTAAGAGCAAAATAAATGTGACCTGTAAAAAAAATATTGGGAGTAATATATAACTATGATCAAAATTGCTACTAGAACAGATAGTAAATGTGTGCATAGCGTGAGCACTGACCCCTGCTCATCAAGTAGATATACCAGTGCACTCTGGTCTAACCATTCTTTTTTCCTTGAGAAATGAGGTATAGATAATTAAGACGCTCACGCACACATGCCGTGCGATGCCACAATTGAATAATATTTCAATTGAGCGCTAATCTTAAAGCCATTCAGGTGGCAATGCTACTGAAACCTAGTTTAGTCATTTTATTCACGAGAGATACCCTTATTGTTTGCTGTTTTCCTTTTAGTTTTTTGTACGATGCTATTTTCTTTCTTGCAAGTAGGAGTGTATCATATGTACTTTGTTTCTCTACACTCTTCCTACCCTTATTTCAGAACGCAAGCCGCATGCTTCACTTGCTCCGTTTTCATCACTCGCATATATATCTATCTACCAACACATGCCACCAACGAACAATGATAGTAATCTTGCTCTTTCTTCCATCTTTGCGTGTGCCACAACTGTGAACTCGATCACAAGAAAACATCGAGCAGCTAGTAAATCTGCCCCAATATGCACGAGGCCGGAGCGTCGTTGGCCAGCTAGCTTGAATAGGTTTCAACGCAAGAAACCCAAGCCGACCGGCGCGCTTAAACAAACACTCCACGCTCTCCCCCCGCGCGCCACGCCCTTGGCGCGCCACCCCTACCCGTCCGCGTCATCGGCCACCCGTCGCCGCCGTGTCCAGCGCCGCCTATATATACTTGCACCGAGCACCCCCCGTCTCCGGAAGCAACTGATTGCACACACGCACAAGTCAAACGTGCAGCTAGATAACCGAGCGATCGTGCTGGTACCTGAGGTGTGCGTGTGTCCAAAGCTAGTAGCAGTAGTCGCGAGCTAGCTAGCCGGCCGGCGGCGACGATGGGTTCACCGGCATCGACGGCCGTCGCCGCGGTGGTGGTGGTCCTGCTGTGCGGCGCGTCCGCGCGCGCGCAGGACATGGACAAGGAGTGGGCGCGGCCGCCGTACCGCGGGTTCTTCGGCGCCCCCGGCTCGATGCTGCCGCAGTCGGACGTGGACCTGCTGGAGTTCCCGCTGAACCTCGAGTACCTGGAGACGGAGTTCTTCTGCTGGTCCGCGCTGGGGTACGGCCTCGACGCCATCGACGCCAACCTCACCGGCGGCGGGCCGCCCTCCATAGGCGGCCAGTCCGCCTCCCTCACCCCCTTCGTCCGCGACGTCGCCACCCAGTTCTGCTACCAGGAAGTCGGGCACCTCAGGTAAATTACTTTTGATCGCTGAGCTCCTGAACAATCTCTCGTGTGGCACGCAGAAGCAGTCAGCAGAGAATTGATGAGTAGCGATCCATCAACTAACCCGGCGCGTGTGAACTGAATTGAAGGGCGATCAAGCAGACGGTGCGGGGCTTCCCGCGGCCGCTGCTGGACATCAGCGCCGCCAACTTCGGCAAGATCATCGAGCAGGCGCTGAACGCGACGCTGGACCCGCCCTTCAACCCCTACGAGAACAGCGTCAACTTCCTCATCGCCTCCTACATCATCCCCTACGTCGGCCTCACCGGCTACGTCGGCGCCAACCCCAAGCTCCTCACCCCTCAGGCCAGGAAGGTGCGTGCATGCATATCGCGTGACCACTCTCCTCCTCATCACCTTGCAACAGCCATCGACATCGATGGCACGGCACCGCACGGCACGCGTGCGCCATGCTTAAGCCACCATGTTCAGGTGCCCGGATGACGTGTTGATTGATCTAAATGGATGTGCAGCTGCTGGCGGGGCTGCTGGGGGTGGAGTCGGCGCAGGACGCGGTGATCCGGACGCTGCTGTACGAGCGCGGGATGACGCGCATGGCGAGCTACGGCGTCGGGGTGGCGGAGGTCACGGCGCACATCTCGGACCTGCGGAACGCGCTGGGGCGGAGGGGCGTCAAGGACGAGGGGCTGGTGGTGGCGCCGGGGCAGGGGCCGGAGGGGGTCACCGTGGGGAACGTCATCGCCGGCGACCACCTCTCGCTCGCCTACGACCGCACGCCAGAGGAGATCCTCGGCATCGTGTACGGCACCGGCAACCCCACCCAGCACGGCGGGTTCTTCCCCCAGGGCGCCGACGGCCGCATCGCCAGGGGGTTCCTCGTGTAGCGCGCGGGCGAGCGGTGACGGGGAGCACAAGGGTGGGACGTGTATCTGCGTGTGAAAGGTCAAAGATGAGCCTGCAAGCTGTAGACTACACATGTTTGTGTGTTGGCATCATGTAGTTGTTGTGTGATCTTGTGGTGCGTGGGCAAACTGGATATATGTACACATCTGGATGGAAATAAACTGAATAAAAGGATGCAGTACATTATTGTGCGCAAAGACGACATATGTATTTGTTGGTTCGCAACTTATTTTTCAAGAAATGGTAAGAAAATTGCTAAAAAATTTATTAGAAGAGAAAGCAACTAAAGTTCCTTCAAGGATTCCTAACACAGAGAAAGTTTAGGCTCCGTGGTAGAATAGCTACTGCGCGGATTCCCACGACCCTAATAACCAGAGGGAGCAACCATATGAAACCATCATAACTCAATAATCCCTGAGTAGCCGGATTAATGCTGAGATCATCTACACAACTGTAAGGCTTATGTTGTACATCCCGAAAAGAAGGTCATGGTGCTCATTCCTACTGGCTTCATTTTTCTCCCCGCTGATGTGAACGTAGGATTTGTTCCCGATCTTTCGATGAGAGGTATAGGATAACTCGATTTGAGGATGGAGACGACGTTCACGGCCCGACTACGGCCTTCCAAGGATGCTGCGCCTTAGCAACCGATACACCACATCCAATGGCTGCCACGATCTTGTGGAGCGCAATATCCGGCCACTATGGCACTCGTCCTGCAAGCAATCGAAGAACAACCGAAAACAAGTAGAACAAGCAACTCAATTGCAAATATGGAGATAACATCCAATCTGAAATCACAAAGGTGGGTTTCTGAATCGAGCAGAACGGATGGTATAGCCGACACACGCGTCTACAAGCAAGTAGCAATGGCTAAACTTTCAACAAAACAAAACCCAATCTATTTATGGTGGCTATGGAGGTATATAAGAGAGTAGAGCACGGCCAGGACGTGATGAAGGTCATCCCTATACCCTACGACCCTGTTGGGCTCCACTTGATACACACCCCATCGGACCAAAATCAGGTGACGCAGCACTATGGACAGAAAAGGTCTTTGTAGTAAATCAACGATTGCGGCCGCCTCGGAGAAGATATGTATATGAGTCTGGATCCATATGAAAGTACACTTTATAAGCTTTCCGTGAAGTTCAAGAATCCTCTAATCGGAGTCCGTATGAAGTCATGGCAGCTGTTAGAACTTGGTTCTGTCCTGCAGTCCGAATTCAACATCCAAAATATGTTGGATTTGGACTATTTCTTTCCTTGCACCAAAAGTGACGTGATGGCCTGGTGGAGAACATTGAAAAGATTTGGGCTTGGTCCCCAATTAATTTCTTTGGTCCTCCATATTTTCCATATAATTTTTACACACGGTTTTATCCAGTCAAGTAATTCTGAAAATGAGAATGCACAGAAATTATAGTGCAGCATTAATTGTTCAAATATATCGAATTTAATCTTGATACAGGGTCGATTCACCTTTGGGAAAGAAGGCATTAATATGGTCGAATCCATGCCAGTGATGTTCTCATCAGTCTAGACCAGGATTAGCACACTATCACCGTTGAACGATTACTTAGCTTTAGCTTTCTTTTGTGCCTAATGTGGTGCTAGGATTTTCTTGTGCTTATTTTTTTTAGCCGACCTACAGCTCCACATATCCGACCATGGCTTGATAAGTGTTGTTGCTGCAGCACCGATACACTTCTTTCCAGATAATTGACTTGTTGGTCGCCGACCCGTCCTATTTTGGCATGATAAGAACTTGATGTGAACCCACTAAAGTTTGTTCCCGATCTTTCGGTGAGAGGGGATGAATAACTTGATTAGCGGATGAAGACAACATTCACGGCCCGACTACAGCATTCCAAGGATGCTGCGCCTTAGCAACCGATACACCACCTTCAATGGCTGCCGCAATCTTGTGGAGCGCAACACCCGACCACTAGGGCACTCGTCCTGCAAGCAATTGAAGAACAAGCAACTCGGTTTGGCGTTATGAGTGTTGTTCAGTAATGGAGTCTTTTCAAGTTCTTTCAAATATAATCCTGAAACTCCCAATAAAATACAAGGCAGCAAGATTTGCTCCCCTTTTATAAAATTGGCCTGCAACATCTCGATATGGTATAATTAGTTTCAATGCAACTCATTTGCTGATCGCTTTAAGACACTCTTAAATAAGGTTTCAAATCTGAATAAATATATACCCGACGCACCATGTACTCTCCACGAGTGTTATATTTTCCAATTTTATAAAACCAACAATGATCAAAATATGGTGAAATGCAATTCTGAAATAATTTCTTCTCTAAATAATTTAGATTGCAAAGAATATCAAACTCAGTGTACCCTAAAGTATTCAAAGATGATATGAGTTTCTCCTCTTCGTTCTCATTATTAACCCAACGAACATGAGGAAAAGCAACATATTCATCATTCAAATCAGATTGCACCTATCCATGTAATAATTGTGCGGTAGATTTGAGTGAAGTAGGATCACACAACTCCTATTTATCACAAGAATCAACAAGTAAATCACGGTAATAATTTCCACTATTTGTTACTCTCTAGTAGCATGATAAGTAGACAATTGCGTTTGATCTTGATGGCACTCACCTCGAGTATCTGAAGCATTCCATATGTTATCTACATGAGCCTCCTTAGGGAAGGTTGGCAGAAGAAGCTTGTCTTATGATTATCCATCGATGCACATAGCAGCTTATCTTCCGAGTTGGAGATGGGCCCAATTTCCTGTGAATTATTAGAACCATACACAGGAACAGAAGCAATCTCCTCTGCTAAAAGAACTTCTTATGCAAGGCTAAGAAAATCTCATTTTCAGCAGTGCTAACTAGTTTTAACAATTGAGGCAAGAAAGTATACGTTTTATGAACTAGAATATCATAGATTTCTTTGTTGAGCCCTCTTAAAAAATTCTTTGTTTTCAATTGCATCTTCTTATTCTGTCAAAGCATATTGCAACATAAGAATCTGGAGATCTAGGCAGTATGTTTCAACGGTGTTATTACCTTGTTTCAAACTTTGTAGCTTAGCAAGCAAATGATCAACATAACATTCAGGAACAAAGTACTCTCTCAAAACAGTTTTCAACGCATTCCATATTTTAGGTACATTATTATATCTACACAAGCGATTCCAAAAAGCCAAAGTATAAACAATAAGAACTCCAGCAGCAGCTAGAATTTTTTGCTCTTCTGATGAATTATGTTTGCAAAATTCTAAATATACTGCTAATTCCTATTTAATATATCCTTTAGGATCAAACTTAATATCATACAACGGCAAGTGTTGAATGACATCTTGAATCTGAAGGTATAGTTTCATTAGCTCAAAAATCTCCGTATTACCTGCCATAATTAGTAGAAAATAAGAAACATAAAAATAGTATGTATTCTCCTTGTTTAAAATAAGCTCTTACCAAGGCAAAACAGGACGGGTCGGCAACCAACAAGACAAGCACCTGGGAAGAAGTATATCAGTGCTGCAGCAACAACACCTACGAAGCCGTAGTCAGATATGTGGAGCTGTAAGTGGGCTAAAAAAGAAGCATAAGAAAATACAAGCAGCACATTAGTCATAAAAGCAAACTGAGTAATCATTCAACAGTGGTAGTGTGCTGGTTCTAGCCTAGACCGTGCTAGAGGCGCGAGTCTGGACACAAAGGAAATCGCAAAACACCACCAGAATAGAAACACAAAGAACAACCCCTTTCTTTTTTTCTGTTCTCTTCTTCTTTTTTTCTTTTCTTTTCTTTTTTTCTTTTGTTTTTTTCTCTTCACTTTTCCAGGAACTAAAATCTTTTGTTTGACAACCAAAATAAAAGGATTACTTCATACAACCTCTGCCAACTCAGAATGATAAATTTTGTTTCAGACAGCCAGACGCACAAATCTTCAAGTCAATTCTGGAGTGCTCAGATGGAGTTTGTGACCACGGTTAGATCCGTTCGAAAGAATCACGAGTTAAGATTTCTAAATTATCTTAAAACCTCCCAATCGGAGACCGAACACAGAAACTACAGCAAATTTCTTCCCGGGCTGAATTGAAACTTCGAAACAAAATTTGATGACAAGAACTCGAAACTCTAAAGGACTAAGCTAAGACCAGCAACTCAACGCAACCGATGCAACCGAAGACTCAACAAGCCCTAACTAAGCAGTAAAAGGCTCAAAAGGTCTATACGATTGCAGGCAAACTAATCTACTAAAATTCTTTTTAGCTTTTCTGGACAATAGAAAATTAAAAACAACGAAGGATTGGAAGTCTCTCACCGAACAATGTTGCTCTGATTACCAACTGATGTGAACCCGCTAGATTTTGTTCCCGATCTTTCGGTGAGAGGGAATGGATAACTCGATCGGTGGATGGAGACGACGTTCACGGTCCGACTACAGCCTTCAACGATTGCGGCCGTCTCGGAGAAGATATAGATATGAGTCCGGATCCATATGAAAGTAGACTTTATAAGCTTTCTGTGAAGTCCAAGAACCCCCCAATCGAAGTCCGTATGAAGTCGTGGCAGCTGTTACAACTTGATTCTATCCTGCAGTCCGAATCCAACATCCAAAATGTGTTGGATTTGGACTCTTTCTTTGCTTGCACCAAAAGTGACGTGGTAGCCTGTTAGAGAACATTGGGAAGACTTGGGCTTGGTCCCCAATCAATTTCTTTAGTCCTCCATGTTTTTCATGTAATTTCACACACGACTTTATCCAGTCAAGTAATTCTAAAAACGAGAATGCACAGAAATCATAGTGCAGCATTAATTGTTCAAATGTATCGAATTTAATATTGATATAGGGTTGATTCTCCTTTGGGCAAGAAGGCACTAATATGGTCCTATCCATGCTAGTGATATCCTCGTCACCTCCGTCCTGAAATATGAGGTATTAGAGGGTTCAAAATTTGCATTCTAAAATATTTTAAAAATTAATTAATCCTATTCGACCATGAAATCAGCAAAATGACAACCAAACAAGATATTAAATAGCAGTACATGCGTTATTTTCTCATCTTCTTAATCTATCATGAAAATGTTAGGATGCTATACATTATAGGATGGAGGGAGTATATGATATTGTTGTATACATATCTTTTACTCTTCTTTAATTAGGAAGGCTCTTTTTTTAGAAAATTTTTTTAGAAACAGGAGGATACTCCGCTACTAATTATATTATTAAAAAGAAAGAAAATGATTATCCGGGTTCAAGTACAAGACTCACGAAACAAAGAACAACAAGAAAAATAAATAAAAAGTTATAATAGGGTTTCTAGTCATTCAGACATTCCAGATTGCTTCAACAAATTCAAGGACTCAATCTTATGTGTTACTGAACTCCTCGATAACACAAATATATATACTACTAGCCCATAGTCCATTTACATAGAGACTAGCAAAATGCCTGTGCATTGCCACGGGGGTTGAAATTTTTTGGCAAAATAGCCAATTTGATCTCTTAATTTTTACCTCAGGCTCAAAATCTTCTCTTAACTATAAAATTGATCAATTTCATTCACAAACTTTCTATTTGAGCTTAATTTCATCCCGATCCTATGTGGCATGCCATGTTGGAATGCCTAGTCAACAATGGATGACGTAAAAATGAGTCAATAGGTATAAATAGACTATTTTACCTTTGTTTTTTCCTCTCATTCGATATCTTGTAAAAAATATGGTTCAACAAACAATGAGAATGTACGAATAGATAAAAGTGTAAACTTTTTTATTCATAGATACAAGTTCATCAATAACTTATTTTAGCTATGTTAGTGAATTTATGGGTTAGTATACCACTTGAATTGATAGTGTTGTTGAACTTGGTAACACGTCCAGAACTTTACATACACTGGTATTACTTGGCATGCCACGTAAGCATGCCACATCACTCTAGAGATTAAATTAAGCCTAAATAAAAAGTCTGAGAACTAAATTGGTCCATTTAATAGTTTAAGGATAAATTTGAGCATTGGAAGGAAGTTGAGGGATAAAACTAGCTATTTTGCCAAAAAATTTCAAACACAATATACGGAGCATGAAAAAAGTATGGTTTTAATTTGGACGACATTGAGATTTACATTTCACAAGTACTAATTCAGCCATAGTGATTTAGCATTCATCTACTCATCAATTCAGCACCACCTAACACTTTAACCCAGGAGCACATGTATGCACAACACATGAGGAGTAGCCCTAGATCATGCAAGAACAGTCGAACGTACTACCACACGAAATCTCTACTATTTGGATTTTCGGAATACTACCGTTCTATTAGTAATGTACCCTTTCTCAGTACATGCATTGAAGCACATAACAAAGAAGACAAAAATAATCATAATTAACGTGTCTTTTATTGATAAAAAATGACACGTACATGATTAAGAGACGCATGCAAGATTCACAGACCACATACTTAGGGTTAGAGACACAGTCAAACATACTACCATACTGTTAGTAATGTGCCCTTCCCAAAAAATATGCTTTGCAGTTCATATCATATAAAGAAAAAAAAAGTATGTTGACTTATTTTAACTATTCCACTTGACATCGCATTACATTCAGACTATTATATTTGATATTAAAAAAATTGGCATCATATTACATTTAGAGACACACATATGATTAGAGGCTATAAGAAATCTTTCCCTATTTCTAAAAAGCGGATCGATTCTGCGGTAGTTTGACTTTGGTACGTCATTAGTCACTGATAGGTGAACCCCATCATTCCGCCACGCAAACAACCACGCGCCGAGACCCCGCGCGCGACCCTGGGCCTCGCACGGCTTAGTTCCCCCTCCCGTCCTCGTGCTCACACGCGCAGATCCCTCGGCCTCTCGCGGCTTCGTTCCCTCTCCTCCCATCCTCCTGCTTGTAAGCGCAGATCGCCGCCTGCCGGCCTCGTGCGTCTTCTGCGGCATTGGCAATCAGCTGCGACGGCCATGGTTTCGGCTTCCCCTTCCTACCGGCGGCGGCAGCAGGTGCAGCCCCTGCTCGTCCTCCCAGCGCCTCCCCTCACCCTTACATCTTGTGCGGCGGCAGCAAGTAGCGTTGGCGGTGCTACATGGTCTCCTATTAAATTGGAAGCGAATTGCTAGTGTGTCGGGATCAAAATTCCGTTTACCTTAAAAGTAATGAAATCTTTCTTTTCGTTGCTGCAATGCGTGGTGGCTGTACTCGCCAGTGACTAATAATGACGTACTAAAGTTAAAGTCAAAGTACCGTAGATCGGTCCGATTTTTGAAAATAGGATTCCTAAAAACTGTTTATCCGGTATTACAACAGTCGATCAGACAGCTTTCTCCATGCAAATTATTTTAGTGGTAGTCGTTGACAACGAAACACCTATAGATACAACACAGCAACTTCTGCTGAGATGATCCATTTCAAGCACCTCAGAGTCTGACGGTTTGGGAGGGGTTTGCTCTATTTTTTCTTTTGCCGGAATCAGCTCAACATCGTTACCAAAAGGGCCAAAATGCGTAGATGAGCGTCTCTTTTTGGAAAAAGAGAGAAGAAATTCTCGCTCCCCTACCTTCCCCGGTTCCCCCACCAGACCACGCCGCCGTTCCCTTCGAGGCGCCGCGCCGCCGTCCCCCGCAACCAAATCTACTCTCCACGCCGCGCTGTCGTCCTCTCGCCACCTCCTCGATCGCCCTCGGTTTCTCCGCGAGCAAACCCCCAAAATGGCGGCGGCACCTCAGCGTCCAAGGATGAGCACCGTGGCCGGCCTTCTGGCGTAACACACCGACGCTGTTTACCACCATGGACACGAGTAAGGACCGTGGCTTGGACTTATTCAAGTTCATTAGCACAAGCGATATGGAAGCCTCTGGGCACATACACGATGACCGCGTTGTGATCGAGTGCGACGTTACTGCTATCAAGGAACCACAGGTAGCCGAGGCGGCCGTGATCTCTGAGCTTCTGGTGGTGCCTCCTTCAGACTTGTCGGTTAACTTTGGAAAATTGTTGGGGTCAGAGGAAGGAGCAGATGTGAAATTCATTGTTCAAGGGGAGATTTTCCCTGCGCACAAGATTATTGTCGCGACACGATCACCGGTCTTCAAGGCGCAGCTCTACGGGCCTGTAGGGGAGGGAAACAGAGAGTGCATAACAATTGAAGACATGCAGGCTCCTGTTTTCAAGGCATTGCTTCACTTCATCTACACAGACTCATTGCCCCCAATGGAGGATATTGACAGCAATGAAAAGGAAATGATGAAGCACCTGCTTGTGGCTGCAGATAGATATGCCATGGAGAGGCTCAAGCTGATTTGTGAGGGATTCCTTTGTGTAAGTCTTGATGTTGAAACTGTTGCAACCACTCTATGTCTAGCAGACCAGCATAACTGCAGAAGGCTCAAAGATGCTTGCATTGACTATATCAACTCTTCTGATAGAATAAATGAGGTGGTGGCAAGCCAAGGGTATCTGCACCTTAAAAGGGCATGTCCTTCTGTCTTTGTGAATATGTGGGAGAAGGAGAAAGTGTCCAAATCTCAAAAAAATTAGTATCCACGTTATTGATTTAACTTTTAAGTATTAAGTTTAGTTTGTGCCAACTAGAGATGAGATGCCTTATCCTTTTGTTAACAGAAGATATTTTGGCGAAGAGTAGGTTATGTGAAATGTACCTCTGTGCTAGGCTGCTAGCTCAATTGTATTATCTTGAGACCTTTTTATGTACTAAGTTAGCAATGTATTACTTTTATAACATTTGTTTTGTGTGCTCAAACCGCCGAGTCGTCAGTTAGCCGAACAATACTAGCATCTTGTGAAATTGTGATGAATGATTGGCCAATAGTGCAAATTGTTTGGCAGCATAACCATTCAGTAAAACTGGTATGATTTTACTGCTACTTGTATGGTACTTAAAGTGGGCACATTTTTTTTATTGTTACAGTATCATAATCTTCCTAGTATCGTTGTTTAAATATGAACATGTTTACAGTTCTTTACCATTTGTTTTGAATCTTTGGTATGCACTTTTGGGAAAACTCTTGGGAGAGGATTGTGTAGTTTCTTCAACCATTTGGTCCAGTTTGCTAAGATAAGTGCTTCAGTTCTTGCCCTTTGTCTACACACTACCTGCAAGCTTCAGTGACCAAGAGAGCTGAACTAATCCTGCTGTTTACAAAGAAATATTTTATTGTATCTAATTGGTACATGGACCTTGAACCCACATATATGTTTAGTTCTTCATTTTGAAAAGGATATACATGGTACAGACTTTACTACTAATTACATAATGCTGTGGAGGCAACTCTTTTTTTAATCTATTTATCCTGGTTCATGCTTTGTTTTCCACAGGACCCTTTGGTGGCTGGGAAGGCCCTGCATTTCAATTACAGAGCGTCCAGGATGTCGAATCAGTAACCAATCAAGTTATTTTACCACTTGAAGGTCACATGCTGTGGAGATATATGCTTGTAGAACTTAATATGCTGTAAGTTTTCTTTCCCACTGTCATAGAAGTTGTTAAGGGAAGAAGATGAGGTCTAGGTATTTATATGATTTCAAGTAACGTTCATAAAGTGATTAAATCTGGCTATATCAGTTCATCATGTGCCCAGCTCACATATTTCAACAATGCCTTGACTGAAGTAGTTTCAAAATATCAATCAAGACTGTAGTTTCCAGATAATGTTGGACAGCTTATGGTTTTTGTATAATAGAGGAGAGGCCGATGCCTCAGATGAATTACACTACAAAGGCCTCTATCTTTAGAGTTAAAGGGACAAAGCCCCTGTCCATATGCATTGCAACAAGACAAGGTTAAAGCATTTGCAGTTCCAAGTTTCACGATACCCTTCGCCAGAATTACAGAGCTAAGTCTCCTAAACACACACTCCAGACTAACAACAGACGATTACCAAACAGAAGCGTTGGTTCAACAGACGATCAACAAAGCAACATCAGGGACACACTAAAAAAACACACTTTTCAGTTGAGCCAACGCTCAGCTTGGTGTCCATTGTCTGTGATTCTGCCTTGCCACTGAGCTTCTTCAGAACAGGTACCTCTTGTCAATGAACCATTCCTCAACCGAGCTTCTTGAGAACAGGTAGTCAGCAGGGGCGGAGCTACAGGGTGGTCCTTGTGGGCCAAGGACCACCCTGAGTTTTGGCCCAGAAGCCCAGTACCAATTCTCTGCAAAGGCCGAACTGCCGAAGCCCAACTGATGAAGCGCTGATCGGTTTCATGTAGATGATACTACTTCTTCATCACTTAAGGAAGCAATTCAGTCATTACTAGTTAATAATGGTTTGACTATGACTCAAATCCGTGGGCAAGGCTATGATGGGGCTAGTAACATGAAAGGAGAGATTAAAGGTTTGAAAACATTGATCATGAAAGAATCACCCTCTGCTTATTATGTTCACTGTTTTACACATCAACTCCAATCGGTTCTTGTTGCTGTTGCTAAAGACAATGATGATTGTGTGTGGTTTTTTGATCGAGTATCCCTCTTGCTAAATATTGTTGGCATTTCTTGTAAGCGTCACCGAATGATTCGAGATCACCAATATGACAATGTCATGAAAGCACTTCAGTGTGGCATACTAGAATCTGGAAGTGGGTTAAATCAAGAGATGGGGCTGCCTAGACCTGGTGAAACCCGATGGGGCTCTCATTATAAAACTGTAGTCAACTTGATTGCTATGTATCCCACAATTCGTGATGTGCTCATAGCTCTAGGACGTGATACTTCTGCAAGGGGTGACTGGCCAAAAATACATACTATGGTTGGAGTGCTTGAGTCATTTGATTTCATTTTCAATGCTCATTTGATGCTTGACATTCTTGGACACACAAATGAATTGTTTGAGTGTTTGCAAAGGAAAGACCAAGATATTCTTAATGCAATGTCACTTGTCCATTTGGCAAAGAGTAAAATTCAACAAATGAGGTCTGATGGTTGGGTTTCATTTCTTCGAAGGGTTACAATATTTTGCAACAAATATGGTATTCAAGTTCCCGAAATGAAACATAATTATGTGCCATATGGAAGATCAGCACGTTTTGCTCCAGACCAAACAAATGACGATCACTTTAGAAGGGAAGTTTACATTGGAGCCATAGATAAAATTAGTCAAGAGCTTGATAGTCGATTTGATGAGGTAAATATGGAGTTGCTTACTTGTATGGCTGCTTTGAATCCAGCAGATTCCTTCGCTTCTTTTGATGCAAACAAGGTACATAGACTTGCTGAATTTTACCCTAATGAATTTTCAAGCCCTGACTTGCTAAGACTCGATTTGCAACTTGAAACCTTTATTGATGACATGAGAAAAGATGAGTTGTTCAAAGGCATAAACAATCTTGTTGACCTGTCAGTAAAACTTGTTGAAACAAAGAGAGATAAAGTTTATCATTGGGTCTATTTACTTATCAAGTTAGTATTGCTTCTACCCGTGGCTACCGCAAGTGTTGAAAGAATATTTTCTGCAATGACCTTTATCAAGAATAAGTTGAGAAATAAGATGGGTGATAGCCTTCTGGATCATTGTCTAATAACTTTTATTGAGCGGGATATCTTCTTAAAGTTGAGTGAAGAAGAAATTATCAACACTTTCATGGCTATTAAAAGGCGTAGGCCAGACAAGAAGAAGAAGTGACATTTTTGTTCTTCAACTATTATGGGGTATGTAATATTTTCATTATATGTTAAACAAAGTTATACTCATCTATTATGAAATCTAAGCGTTCTATTTTTCTTAATGTGTTTGTAATTTATATGTGCATGGACACGTTAAATTTGTAGCGGTAAAAAAAAATTTAGACCATGGACCACCCTAGTGAGAAACCCTAGCTCCGCTACTGGTAGTCAGGTACCTCTTTAGGCTCTTTTCATTGAGCCATTGCTCCCCAAGCCCTCAGAGCTCACTGGGTAGGAGACACAGCGACAGATCCTGCATCACCAAGCACCAGACATCCATTTTATTGTCCCGGTCCTCAAAACTGTGACTCTAGCTTTGTCGGTTCCTGAATTTGTACAACCAATGAAGAAATGGAGCAGGAAAACTGGCCGTCAGTTGGCATACTCCGAGTTGTGTTCTACCATTTCCAATCAGTGTCAAATCTGCATAATCAATGCATGCCAAATTTTTCAATGTATGCGACTCTGAATGAGCACATTTTCGTAACAGCATCAAGATTTCACCTTATCTTTTGTTTGCATAGGAATACCTATACCTGATGTTTCTTCTTTTACTTGTGCGCATCTATGCTTGAACCTAGTATTAACCTTTTTGAAGGCAGAACTATGCAGTTCCACAACCATTTTGCACAGTGTTCCACATGGTTCCGTTGACTGATGTGCGCTTGCCGGTATGTCAGAATTTCAGTTCTTGATCTCTTTCCTACATCATCCTACCTTTTCAGCTTGAGTAGACCTTGAATCCACATGTTGTTCAGATGCTTGGTTCTTCATTTAATAGAAATATATACTTGGCCTTGTTTTGTTGCTTCTTTATATAATACTATGAAGACTCTTTCATGTATGCTATTTCTTTTGGTCCAGGTTTTGTATTCACACAGGGCCCTTTGCAATTCTGCATTCCTATGGGTGTAATACAAAAGAAGATTTAGAAACTCTTGGTATGACCATATGGAAATGTCATTACGAAATGGACTAGTAAAAGGAAGAGCAAACCAAATTGACAAAAGGAAGAGCAAAAGTTCTCTCTGAACTTTGTTGGTCTGGGACAGAAAAGAAAGGGCATAGCAGCATCTGGTTGGGCCGTGCACGGCCAGTTAGCCGGCACCGGGCGGTGGACCCGGGAGCCGCCGAAGATGGGAAGATGACCGTCAGCGGGGGCGAGCGGCGTAAGCTCCTTCAGCGATGGCTCAGCATGCACAGCTTGCACTTGCGCGAGGAATAGATGTCCCCGAAAAAGTCCGATTTACATGTTCGAACTATTGTAAAAATCTAATTTTCAATTTTCAACTACAAAACCGGATAATACAAAATTGGATAACAGAGGCCATCCAATTGTCAAAATCGGACAAATTTGGCCCTTCGAGTGGCTTTAAGGTGGTTTTTCATTTTGTGAAAATTAAAATATTTAAATTTAAATTAAAAAATTCATAAGTAATTTATTTTAAATCAAAAAATTTATAAGTAATTCATTTTAAATCAAAAAATTCATAAGTAATTCATTTTAAATAAAAAAATTCATAAGAAATTCATTTTAAATAAAAAAGTATGAGATAGGTATCAAAAGTTTTCTAAAAATATAACCTATCTATTGGCACTGTATTTGTCAATTATTCGAATTTAATTTTGTTGCTTGTAGTTATGCCTATTATTTTTTAATAAATAAGATTCAAATAGAGCAATAATAGATAGGTTATATTTTAAGAAAAATTTTGGTACTAGTTTCACATTTTTATTTCTCTAGTTTAAAATAAATTAGTTTTAATTTTTTAATCTAATTAGAATTTTTATTTTAAAAATAATTAAAACAACCTTCGAAACTATCTAAAAGGGCTAAACTTATCTGATTTGAACAGTTGAATGATGGTTGTTATCCAATTTTATAGTGGAAGGTTGAAAGTGGAAGCCTTCCCTATGTTCCCACCCCACCAAGTCACGGACCGTGGCTCTTACGTCTGAGCAGTCCCAGTGCACACGGCCGAAAAGTGGAACGGCTCCCGGTCGCACAAGCAGGTCGATGTTTTTTTTTCCCTTCAAACCCTGGAGAACTTTTTCAACGGGAGGCAGCGAGGCACCGGAGAGAGCGACGAGAACCAGACAGCTTCAGAAACCACAAAGCGTGCATCTCTGGGTCCAAGAACTAGGAGCATGATGGAATCGAGGATTTCTTTTTTCTTTTGAATTTCGAAACCTGCGTCAGCGTGCCAACCGTGCAATCAGTGGACCTTGAATTACAATAGCTACTCCATTACGGATATCCTGACACTGCGCACATTCATGAGGCGTGGCGTGCATACAGCGACAGTTCTTAACAACGGTACGCGGTAACCTAAACAAGCTCAAATCAGTAAACGTCCTCAGCCAATCCAAAGATTGGAAGTGCAACCCATCTCTGACCTCATGTGTGCCTATAGCAATGAGATGTATATTTGCACAAATATCGATGGACCAACCCTACCCTTGAAAATCTTCGGCTTGGATTATGTAAGCAATTAACCCCCTCTAACTTCGTGAAAGTGTCCTTCAGTTTAGGCTGACTTCGTTTATTTTTAGGACACTCTTATCCAGATGCGTGCACCTGCTGCGGGCTCGGAGGGAGACAAGGCTCACCAATAACCTAACCCTACGGCTGCTTCGGGAACCAGTGCAAAGAGACCTCACTTGGAATATGGGGGAAATTCGGGGAAATCCATTCATCGCGTATGCGGCTGCGATGCCGCGCCGCCGGCTAGTTAGGGTCAACGGCGAACTAGAGAGGGCCACGGCACCCCCCAACATCCTAAAAAAAAATTTAACCCTCCTCTTCTTTGCAGCAGACTGGTAACTCTGCAGCAAGCCAAATGGCCAGCAGCCGATGTTGCATTTCCCAGTTAGAGCCTAGTAGATAGCCCAGTAGCAACAAGCAACATTCTGAATGTCTTCAATGGTATACCAATCGAGCGGACAGGTAGGTTGTGCGGACTGCAGAAGCACGGCAACATCGCTGCTGGCTATCGGCTCGCCCTCCCCGGCGACAAGTGCAATTGCGAGTCTCGACGCCGGACCAAATTTGATGTCAAGTACATCTAGTCGTTGTATTATACACTATATTCTACATACATGTCGACCCTGGCTTCTTGGCCCCTTGAGATATTTCCTGGTTCCGCCGCTAGTTATGGTGGTTAGGATTTAGGGTTGCCGAGTTCCATGGGCACGGACCTATTGAGGGTCGTCAGTAGGTTGCCGGACCGACGGTGGGGTGGTTGAGAAAGCGGCGAGGCAGGGCGGTGGGGGCGCCGCCCGCCGAGGCAGCGGGAGATGGCGGCCGAGCGGGGTCGGTGGCGGGGGAGCTCGGGTCGGAGGTGAAATCACGACGAGATTAGCGATGGCGGTGGTGGAGGGCGGCGGCAGAGGCGCCGGAGCCGGGAGAGGCGGTGGATGGCAGGGAGCAGCAGCAGGGTGGCCTTCTGCGACACCATCGCAGCCGGCCGTGCACGCTGGAAATAAAAGACCCCCGGAAATTCTCCTCAATCCTACTGTCCCTTTCATTTTTCAACTTTTACTATGTTCTTGCCAAGATACTGCACTAGCTTTCCCACGTACTGCACTGTCTCTCCTCTGGTCTAATATATGTTCCCACGTAGAAATACTGCTCCAAAGCTCTTGCTACTGCTCTATGCGTGCTGACGCCTTAGTGCAGTAGTCTGGAAGAGATTTGGTCTATCAGATCCATGGTCGCGGTCTGTTGCTTTCGTTCGTTTCCTGCCAAGATCGGCGCCTTTCCCAAGGAAAAGATCCTGATCATGATAAGGTTATCTCATGAAGCTCCCGCACTGGTCAGATTATTCCCTCAGATGTTCACATCTCCCGCCAAATTCCTTCCACCGGTGCAGTATTCTATAGCTAGTGCCTGCCCTCGAGACTTTTGCGAAGCTGACGAACGGTGCCGCTACCCTCCTGATTTCCTATTAAAAGTAGCCTCTAAACGCGTGAATTGATCACACGATCCTCTGCTGCCCTCTCGCAAATCAGTCGCCGTCTCAACGACGACGAACCGGGTTCAGCACGACTCTGCGAGGAGCCGAGGAGTATCTACACCAGACGGCCGCGGCTGTGACGACACGACGCGTCCGAAAGCGATAGATGAATGAGCAAAGAGGATCATTTTTCTGTTTAACGGTTTAACCTGATCGGCTGTCAAGAAGACAAACGAAATGGCGACAGGGATTCAGATTCAGACCAGGGAGCGAGCGAGCGAGAGAGAGAGAGAGAGAGAGAGAGAGAGAGAGAGAGAGAGAGAGAGGCGCGTGGACATGGAGTTTGCTCTGCTAGCAAGTTGGTAAACCGGTCGCTGCGGTGCGGCATGTCGACATGGGTGAGGGCGAGAGCACCGGCGACTATTCCAGTATTCCGACGGAGACTCACCGGCGCATCGTCTTGCTGCTTTCCGATGCTGCGGAGGACGACGAGACCGGGACGGGGCCAATAATGCAGGCCGGCCGGCCGGGCGGTGCGGACGAGATAGGGTTCGGTCGCGGTGGGGTTGGGGGTGTTGACACCACCTTTGCCTTTGGACGAAAAGGGAGCGTTGCCTAAAAGGAATGGACGCTGCTCTCAGTGGTCGGAACGGAAGGCGAAGGATGGCTTCAGCTCTGAGACCCCTTTATCGAAATTAAAAGAAGAGAAAGCCGGCCATTTCCTGATTTCTGCTAGTCTCTGTGGACACAAGGATTCAGATTCAGGAATCGTCCGTCCCGACGTGCCGCCGATGTGGCGCGGCGTGCGCTGCGTAGATAGTTCTCTGTGGTTTAGCGGTAGCAGTAGCAGTATAGTTCTCTGTGCGTGGGATGCTCCGATCACTGATGGCCACTGTTCTTCCGCGTGCCTTGTCCGTCTCTTGATCCCCGGTACTCATGTGTCGTCATGGCACGTGAGATCCCCTATCGGCGGGTCGGCCGCATGATCCGCCCAAGGGTGCCGCCTGCCGGTGGCAGACCAGAGACGGATACGGCAAGGGACGCCAATATTGCGACCACGTATCAAGGTATGGACCGGATGAGCTTGCACGCGACGTCGGGACACAGGTGTCGACGGCGAGCGTGCGTGTTCCGACGCTGGAGTCTATCTACGTTGGCGCAGCGATCGCTGAGACTTCCACGGGCCGGACGCCGTGCCGTGCCGTGCCGCCGGTGGTGGAGAGGAGAAAGACGAATTCCTATCCCGGCGCGCGTCCACAGGCTTCGCTGTCCCGCGCGGATCGTCTCGTCGTCGCCGGGATCCATCGCGTGGCGGGGAGAGCTCGGCCGCCGCGCGCCACGTTCCGGTGCCGCGGTGCGCGCGCGCGCCACGCCGTGCGGCTGGCGAGACGCAAACGGAGTCCGTGGGCGTCCTCCAGCGCCTTCGAGCCTGGATGGCTGGACTGGACCCGGCCCCGGCCCCGGCGCCACGCCGCCACTCCACAACCGTGGGCGCTCTCTGCCTCCGCTGCCCACGGGTCGGGAAACAAGGCAGATCCATTTTTTTTAAAAAAAGAAAATCGTTCAGGATAGAGGCAGATCCACTCGTTCTAGAACCGTCCGCGCGCGCGCGATCGCGTGAGGATTTTGTCCCGTTCCCGCCGCCTCCAACCCCGAGGCCGGCGGCAGGCGGACCCCGTTGGCGCTTGCCCGCAACCGACGCGATCGGCCGCCGCCGCCGGGCCAGGCGGCGAGCCAGCTGCGCAACCCGCCAAAGCTCCCCCTCCCAGCCAGAGCCAGCCCATCGTTTCCCGCCACCTCAAAGAAACCGTCGCCAAACCAAAAAAAAAATCACCCACCGGATTGACCGCTTTGCCGTGGCTCTGCCGGGGCCGTGCCGTGCCGGGACGAGGGCACGGGCGTCACATCCCGCGGCGCACAGTGACACAGGGCTAGCTAATCCGTTGGCGCCTTGCTTTGCTTGCGGGATTAGTTTCAAAACCAGTGGAACCGGCGTAACGTACCAGCCGAGATGGCGGGTGGGGCCGGGGAGCCAGTGGGCGGGGCCCATGGTATGGGGGCGCGGCCGGGGAGGAATCCTGGGCAGCGGGCCGGTCCTGCCCGCGGGCAGGCGAGCCCGGTATAAAGCGAGGGGGTGCCCCGCTGGGCTGCCGCAGTTTGCCGCTCTCGGCGCCTCGCCGGCTCGCCGTCTCCCTCTGCTTCGATTCCTGCCTGTCGGCGTCCAGTTTCTCTGTTCCGGTAAGCTCCTTGCAAGCCTTCCTCCTCCGATTCTTCTATACTCCTACCTAGGAGAAGCACGGTGCTGTTCTGGATCCTGAGGATCCCGTGCTTTTTTATGATATTTTTTTTATTTAAGTACGCGCTGTTTGTGGAGCGAGAAAAAAGAAGTTAGTTTCGTGCTAAGCGAACATGGAACGGATCACCACCAGCCGGGCTCGTTGGGTTGTTGGTAGTAATTTGGTGTAGGCAGATCAAAGGTTGATCCTTGATATGATGAAGTGTCTGTTTTTAACTGCTTATTAAGTTAGCTTTACACATCCGCGAAAAACTTGCGTGCCGTTGATTTTTAAGAGAGCCCTTGTGTTAATGATTGCCGGCGATGCAGGGGCAGGAAAGCGAGGCGGGCGGGGTCTCATGGCGTCCAACTACGTGGACACGGCGGCGGAGGAGGGCAGGTTCCACGGCCACGGCCACCACAGCACCACGCCCACCGGCGCGGCGGCGGCGTCGCCGAAGCACATGCGGAGGAGCTGGTCGTCCGCGTCCTCCGCCCACGGCCACGCCCACGGCGCCGCCCCCAAGTGCGTCTGCGCCCCTGCCACGCACGCGGGGTCGTTCAAGTGCCGCCTCCACCGCGCCAGCTCCCACGGCCACCCGGCGTCCCCTCCCTCCCCGGCCGCCGCCGCCACCACCTCCGCCGCGCCGCCGCCGGCCGTGCCGCCGCCGTCCTCCCGCACCGTCGCGGCGCAGTGACGGCGCCCACCCGTCTCTCTGAAGCCTGAAACCAAGAACCGCCGCCCGGCAGCAAGAAGAGGAGAGAAGAGAGAAAAGGGGGAGAGAAGAGAGCATAGCCTCTCTCTGTCATGTGACGCAAGAAAGGGAGCTTATTTGTTCCTCCCTTCGCCTTGATGCCATTGGCAAAAAAATTCTCATTTCCTTTTCTGATTTTCGCCTCGTCTTCTTGTCGGGATGGATCCCATCTCCCTCGTCTGGCATTTCCCCCTCGTCAGAGGAAAATCCCCCGCTCTTTCTGCTATGCATCCCGCTCGCCTGCTTTCAGTCCACCCTCCACTGAAATGGAACAAGTCCGGTTGGTAGAGTATGTGTGATGGCGTTCTCGTGTGTAATCACCATTTCAGTAACATCCATGCTTCCTGCAAGAACTGTCATCGTGGTGGGTCTGCTGGTTATTCTTTTAACGGTCTTGGAGATCTTGGAAGCGGACATCGATCACTGTTGCAACAAATGGGCCTATCAAGGATGACTAGAAAACATGTTTAGTGGACTGATACCCTTGATTTTTTTGGATGGTGGAAGGTATCAATCACATTAGTTTAGTGCCAAAATTGAAAATTCTGTAAGGATTCTGTGTGAGTTCAGTTCATCTCACCTAAAATTCTGCTGTGTCAGTCAATCTCTGTTTGAGCATGGATTGGCTATCCCGTGATTCTTAATGCTCATGCCGTCATGTGATACTTCTGCACAGAACTCTGACGAAGCCTGCACGGATCCATCCCGTCCCCATGTGTAGGCGCTTGTTTGGTCCCTCCTAGCTAAACTTTAAACTTTAGCCCCATCGTATAGCACATTAAAAATATTAAATATAATCTAATTAGAAAACTAATTGTATAAATAATTGTATAAATAAAAGCTGATTGGCGAGATGAATCTAATGTATGATTTGAACATGTTGTGCTACAGTAAACATGTGCTAATGATGAATTAATTAGACTAATATATTCATCTCTTGAATTAGCACCGGCTTATAAAATTAATTTTATAATTAATTTATATTTAATCATACTATTTAGCATCTAAACATCCGATATTTTAGTGTCTGGATCAAACACCCTCACCAATGTTTGACAGCTCCCCGACCTCAGTGCCTTTGTCCAAGATCGTATCAGTCTGTAACTTGCACGGTTGCACCTGCAGGCTGCAGCTGCACCAATCTGTTCTCTTAGATTAAGGAAAAAAAGCCCGGCCTTTACATTCACAGGTGAAAACTTACACTGCATCAATCTGATGGTAACAAAAGCATGTGCCAATAGCTGAACAGCAACAGTACAACCAAGGCTATTGCGATGCGGCGCCGGTCGCTGTAGATTTTGTACGATCATGTTCCTCTACACCAGCTCTACAGAAGTTAGTTGGCAGGAGAGAGAGGAGGCGGTTGGCATGTCAAGATCCGTAGCTCATCAAGGCATTGTTATTAGCCCTATCTTGCTTTAAGCAGCATGCAGGTCCTACCGTGCCATCATGGTATGCACTGTTGATTTGTTTTGTTTGTGTCAAGCTGGATGATATGTTGTTGGTTGGGTGCTGGACTGCTGGTCCTTGGTTGTTACAATTCGGTCTCGGTGGCTGCTAAGCAGAAGCATGTGCCGATGCAATCAGGCATTAGCTTAGTATCTGACATCGAGATATCATTTCGACGAAGTGTTACGGACTTGCAAGAACAATGGGTACAGACCAGAGTTTCAGTAGCACCACTTCGTACGAGGGCTTCAGGCTGTCAGAACAGATCAGTTTATACCCCGTGTCTTGCAAGTTTCTACGTTCTTCCTGTGTTCAGGTTTCAGAGATTGTGACTGTCCAAAGGCATGTGAAGCCAAAGTTGCATTGCAAAAGCACGATAGAGGATGGTCATCCATTCATCTTGTACGTGGTACAACGCAGAACATTGAGGGAAGGTAGGCACTCCTTGGCTTCCCCGAACGAGGATCATCGATGTTCTTCAGTTTCTTCTGCTAGGCCCAGACTGGTTTTGAACAGGTGAACAAATCATTGTTACCATGACTTCTTCTAGTCGGGCCAACCCAACCAGCAATTTCTGGCAGATCTTTCTGCTTGGAGCAGGAATACAGAATAGCAGCATTCACTATAGAAATAACGGACGTACCCACCTGGTACATACAGTATGTTCAGGTCGATAGCGGCATGCTGATGCTTTACCAAAAGTAGTAAGTATATCAATTAGGCAAAGGCTTCCCACCCCGTAAACGCAAAAAAACTGTAAACGCAAAATTTTCGAAGGAATCTTGCTAATTTGAAGTACTAAATGAAGTCTATTTACAAAACTTTTTGCATGGATGGGCTGCAAATCGCGAGACGAATCTAATGAACCTACTTAATCCATGTTTTGCAACATTGATGCTATAGTAACCATCCGCTAATTATTGCTTAATCATAGATTAATTAGCATCATTAGATTCGTCTCGCGATTTACAACCCATCCATGCAAAAAGTTTTGTAAATAGACTTCATTTAGTACTTCAAATTGGTAAGATTCCTTTGCGCAAATTTTTTTTGCGTTTACACCTGCCGAACTAAACAGGGCCAAAATAAGTATATTAGCCCCTCAACTTTGATCTGAGGTCAACTTCATCCCTTAACTTTCAAATTGCCTAATATAAGTTCCTCAACTTTTATTTTTGTCAAACTCGTCCTTATATTAATATTATACTCCATAATAATATGAGATTTATAAAAGAATCCTTTTTACCCTTGGCTCCTTCTCCTTTAAATTCTACAACATTTTATTTTTTACTAAAAAATATTTAACAAATGACAGTCACACAGTGTGGTGGCATCTCTATATTTAGAAACTGAATATCACAAGTGTTTAATTTGGAACATAGAAGTTTACTTACCCATGCATCGCATTTTATTGCGGATAAATAGAGAGTAAACTTAGATCTACTTATTGCATAACTGTACCATCATATAAAATATTTATCCATACATTGTATTGTATTGCGTATGCATATACTTGTTGCATAACTGTACTATCATATAAAATATTTTGAAAAGTTGAGCGAACGTGATATAAATATTGGGAAATGAAGAGGGGGAGAATAAACCAAGGGTAAAATAGACCTTTTATATTTATCTCATGTTATCATGGAGTATAATATCAGTATAAGACGAGTTTGACCTAAAAACAAAATTTAAGAGATTATATTGGCTAACTTTTAAGTTGATGGACAAAGTTGATTCTCGTATCAAGGGACCAACATGCCTATTTTGCCTATCAATTGCAACAGAAAGTTTGGTGATTGCCCGGTTGGCGCATCTATCGTTATCTTCCACATGAAATCAATGAGTTTTTGGTTGAGCGGTTCGTGGCCCGGACTGAAAACAGCAGCAGCATGTGTTTGTTTTTGTTAGGCTTGTTAGGGTGTTTCGTGATCTGGGGGATATCTGATCACTGTCCGAACTAAGGCCACGATCAGACGAGCTGCTGGGGAATCCACAGAGTAGTTGCCGTGGAGACTGGAGTTGGAAGTGTGAGAAGAGATTCAATCCGATATCCGTTCTGAAACTGGCAGTGATGGCACTTTAAGCTGCTCTTGGTCTAACCGGTGATGGAAGCCATTGGGGCAATTTCTCTAAGCGCCTCCTGAATGATCAATGCCCTCTTGGTTTATGATTACGTTGCCAACTGTGCTGGCTGCAGGTAGTCAAAACTGGTTACAGATCAAGCAGCTTCGTTCTCGCATGTTCAAGTTTACATCTGCCCCCACAGAGCACCGGACCGGAGCCGCGAGGATCGCGAGGTGCACCGATTCCTGATCAGCAGAGCAACCAGAGCAGCGAAAGAGTACGCGGGCCATGTGTTTCCGCGCAACAGGTTGTATTCGGGCTCGGAATGGGCTTAGCCCAAACGCAGGCGTGCGTTGCGTGTCATGCGTTAGAGAGAAGTGAGATGGCGAGAGGCAATAGGAAAACAAGATACCAACTTTCCCCCCAACTCTCTTCCAAATCCACCCCAATTACTCCGCTTGCTAACAAACCTGTAGTGCGACACAGCAGGACGAATCGCCCGTATCTGCAGGGGCGCAGGCTAACAAGCCAGCGCGTCCAGGCTGGTGCGATTGATCTCTCTGCCATTTCAGTAGATCTCTCTCCATCTGCATCGCTCTGCAACAGAAGTACTCCCTCCATTCCAAATCAGCAAATATAGTACATCGCAAAATCGGTTCAGAATACGCATTGCACGTCTACGATGCAGGCTTCGGTGCGCTTCGTTTTGAGTTGGCTCCAAAACGAAGCGTTTCTTTCTTGCCAACCTATGGAGCCTCAGCTGTCCCCGGGAACTGAAGGAACAACTATGGCAGCTGATGCCGGAGCATATAGTGATCTGCTGACCCATCCATGTGTTGCGGCGCAGAAACGATACGGCGCCGCCGACACAGGGACGACCGGCGCCCCCGCTGGAACCAAATCCGGTGCCCTCGTGCCGATCATGCCTGAAATCATCTCCACCTCCCAACCAAAAAGGCGAAATGAGAGGAGATGTAGGGGTGTGCTGCGGCACCTTGGAGATTTGATTCTGTGCCAGTATCCTGTTCAGGTCCCGTATGGGCATCAGGTGGGGTGCGTAGGACTGAAGATGAGCTTGTGCCTGCTCCTATCTTTTTTCCGTCATGAAACGTGTGATCTTTTTTTTTTTGAGGAATTGAAACGTGCGATCTCGTGTCGCCGGATCGTATCCTCTCATTCGCCGGAAAGTTTCGGTTGTTTATTGTTGGTGACAGCTAGGCGAATCCGGCCTCCTGTAACCAAAACGTGGGAGACGAGACGATCATCGTCTCCTTTCTCTGAAACAAAACACGTACCCTGGGAATTCAGTTTCTTATTGTGCGGTAACCAATCGATGGATGATGCACAGCTTCAGGGAGTTCCAAAACATTCAGACTTCTCAGCTTGCAAACGCGGTTCTGAAGTTAGTATAGCCTGACCACTGCTGAAAGTAATGCGGCCTGCTAGTAGTTTAGGTGGATTCAGGCTTCAGAGATCATGCAGGTGCCGGAGTTGGGCCTTGGCCCTTCCTTCCTCAGCAGTGTATCAGTTCACATGCCGCTACCAGAGCCTTTTCTGTCCGATCATATCACAATGGCAGTGCCAACCAACAGATCCGTCTACTCCGACAACATGCTCTGCTCTCATTGGGGACATTACAGTTCTGAAACAAGCCCCGTGAGGCCTCGTGGTGCCATGGCGGATGGTGCGCGGCCACATGCCTGGACAGACAAGCGCACCCACAAGCTAGGCAAAGCTGGCCGTGGCTGCGGATCTCATCATTGGCGAGGCTGCATGCAAGATGACCAGAACGGAAAAGATGCGCGCATTATACGTGTTTGTATACTTTAAACAAACATGGTAAAGGTCACAGACGGAGCGGTTTTTTCCACATGCGGCAGGGATAAGTTTCTTTTGTTCTCGTCCTCACACAACTCATGCCCGTCCTTAGTGACAATGCTCGAATAAGTTCTCGAACTCATTCCTCCCGGCCGGACTAGCAGTCTCAAACAATGTGGCGATGCAGTGATGCAGAATTCAGAAACGCCTGGCCTTGCTGGCCTTAGTGAACTCTTGCATTGCAATTTTTTTCGTTCTGGGATTAGATCTTCGATGCACACAATACGCTATGGAAAATTTGGATCCTGAGCCTTCTTCTGTGAGCTTTCTTCTGTACGAACTTTCGGAAGTCTTGTTGGAAATATTGGAAGTTGTCTGCTACGGTCAAATCTTTGTCTTGTTGGAGACATTAGAAGTTGTCTTCTACCGCCGAGTCATCCCTCTTGAAATCTTGGAAGTCTCTTTGTCTTGTTGGAGACATTAGAAGTTGTCTTCTACCGCCGAGTCATCCCTCTTGAAATCTTGGAAGTCTTGCCTTAGCTTGTTCTTGAGATGTTCCAACTTTTAATGGATCTTGGTGGTAGGTAAGAATACCAATTTGCAACTGGGCCTTCGCAATGCCACGATGAATGACTTAGCTATGAGAGGATCATCCTCTATTGCGGATGCGATTGTGACTTCGTATGTCATAAGAAATTAGGTTGGGTCTATGGAGCTGTTGTATTTTGGAAGTTGCACAGGCTTGTAACCCTGTGGCTAGCGTGATTGCTGCAGTATCATTGGCAGGGGGGAGTTGGGATCAACCAGCGGTGTAGCCAGTGGCGGAGCCAGGATTTTTGTATAGAGTATGCCGGAACAAAATTTTCATATGCAATTTAGTAGAATGCATATATAGTTTTATAAATAATTCGGTAAAAATTCGGTAAATAGCATATAAAGTCTTGCATTCAACAATACGTGCGAAAGTTGCATACATTAGAATAAAATATGGTCTAGGAAAGTGCGAAAGATGCATAAACAAGCTTACACATACCAAAAGACTATGTCTTCTTATTTGGCCTACGCTTCCTCAAGTCCATGAAAGTTTGAATTATGTCTTCTTCATCCACTTCAAAGAAAAAGTCCTTCTCAATGTATGTGACAAGACAATCATCCAAAAGACTATCACCCATCTTGTTTCTCAATTTAGATTTCACAAAAATCAATGCAGAGAATGCCCTTTCAACACTTGCTGTTGCCACCGGTAAAAGCAATACCAATTTGAGAAGCAAGTACACAACATCATACACCTTATGTCTTTTTTTTTCAACAAGCTTAACTGAGAGATCAACAAGATTGTGTAGGTCTTTGAAGTCATCATCTTCTCTTAGGACGTCAATAAAATTGTCAAGTTGGAAGTCCAATTTTAGCAAGTCAGTGCTTGATATGTCATTAGGATAGAACTCAGCTAGTCTACGTACCTTCTGTGCATCAAATGAAGCAAATGAGTTGGAAGGATCAAAGGCTGCCATACAAGAAAGCAACTCCATATTAACTTCATCAAACCGACTAGCAAGCTCTATGCTAATTTGATCAATGACCCCAATATATATTGCTCTTCTAAAGTGGTCATCATTATTTTGGTCATGAACAAACCGAACAGATCTTCCAAAAGGCACATAATTACCCTCCATAGCAGGAACTTGGACACCATGCTTGTTGCAAAATAAAATGACCCTATCAAGAAATTGATCCCAACCATGATTCCTTAAATGTTCCATTCTTTTCTTTGCCGCTTTAACAAGTGTGATTGCATTAAGAATATCTTACTCCCTTCTTTGCAAACACTCTGACAAATCATTTGTGTATCCAAGAATAGTAAACATTAAGTGTAAACAAAAAATAAAGTCAAATGACTCAAATGCACCAAGCATGGTATGTATCTTTGTCCAATCAGCTCTAACAGTAGTATCCTCTCCAAGAGTGAAAAGAACTTCACGGATTATAGGATACATAGCAATGATGTTGCATACAGCTTTGTAATGAGAGCTCCACCGAGTGTCACCGGGCCTAGCCAACCCCATCTCTTGATTTAATCCACTTCCAGTTTCAAGTTCACCACAATCAAGTGCTCTCATGAGATTCTCAATCCTAGCATCTCGAAGCATGCCGTGATGCTTACAATAGACTCCAACAATATTCAGCAAGAGAGACACTTGATCAAAAAACCAAACACAGTCACTATTTTCCTTGGCAACAGCAACAAGAACTAGTTGGAGTTGATGTGCAAAGCAATGGATATAATAAGCAGAAGGTGACTCTTGCATAATCAATGTTTTCAGCCCTTTAATATCTCCTCTCATGTTGCTAGCCCCATCATAACCTTGACCACGAATTCGTGTCAAAGTCAAGCCATGACTAACAAGTAAAGCTTCAATTGCATCTTTAAGTGACAAAGAGGTAGTATCATCTATATGAACAACTCCAAGAAAATGCTCACATGGCCTTCCCGAAGCATCAACATAACGCAAGCAAAGAGCTAGTTGTTCTTTATGTGATATGTCACTACACTCATCTGCTAAAATTGCAAAGGGCTCTTCACCAAGTTCTCCAATTATTTTCTTTCTAGTTTCTATGGCACAACACTGAATAATCTGCTTTTATATCATTGGGCTAGTCAAAGTGCAATTACTTGGAGCATTGTTTAGAACATACTTGTTCACCTCTTCACTATGTGCAGCAACAAATTTTAAAAGTTCAATGAAGTTACGTCTATTGCTAGACTCTGCACTTTCATCATGTCCACGGAATGCTAATTCTTGATGCAAAAGAAACTTCAAACATTGAACTGAATAAGTCAGCCTTTTCTTATACAGATAACGATCCTCATCACTCCACTTCTCAATTTTATCATCAATTGCTGCATCAGGATTCAGAAAACCAAAGTATTTCTCTTGGGCTGCCTTATGTGCCTTAGAACGTGCATGTTTCAAAAGTGCATTCTCTCCTATATTCCAATTTTTTCAACCTTTCACAGTAAATGCATCAGTTCCCTTTCCCTTACTTTCTTTGTTTTTGAACAAGTAGCATACAAAGCAAAACACAGCATCTTTCTTGATACTATATTCAACCCAAGGAAAATTGTGAAACCACACAAAATTGAAATGACGTTCTCTATCTCCAATCCACCTTTTTGGGAACTCATGTGCATATGGCTGAAATGGACCTCTAAGAATATATGCTCTTCGAATTGCATCATGATCATTAGCATGGAAACTTGCAATGGGTTGTCTTTTACCTGGATCATTTGGAAGACGACTCACGTCATAAGTTGGTGGAGCCGATGGTGGTAGCGGTGGTGGCGGTGGAGGTGGCGTAGGATTCACAATTTCTTCAATTACTCTCTCTTCCTCTTGCTCTTGAGTTGCCTCCGGATGTGGTGGCAGTGGAGATGGCATAGGATTCACATTTTCTTCAATTACTCTCTCTTGTTCTTGAGTTGCTTCCGGAGGTGGCATAGGATTCACATTTTGCCTCTTTGCTGCATGCTTTCGAAAAAGAGATGCAATATCTCCATCCCTCTTCATAATTCAATCACTCTACAATCAAATGTCAAAATTCATAGTGCATCAGCCATCAAGCCGTTATACTAATTAAAAAAGGCCACATCATGTTACAAATTAAGCAATCAAACTATTGGAATCGAAGTTAGGGTTTAGCACATTTGTACTGCATAACTAAAATATTATCTTTTGCTAGCTGTTTTCATGAATATGATGATTTCCATAGGCTAGCTGTATCATGCACAACAATTTCATATGCTTGTTGATTATCACATCCATACCCAAACAGCCAAACTGGTCCAAGAATGTAGCTGCTAGAGTGCTAGTAGTTCAACCCATACTAGACGCCAGATCGAAATGTGCCTCCTTGCAAGCATTTATACAAACATGCGACCTTCGTGGGGTGAAAAATCCTAACTCAAATTGACTACCAGCAGACCAAATTGACGAAACAGAGAGAAAGAATGGCATTCCATTTCCTGTTCGCATGCGCGATTGCGCGGGGGCCGGGGGGGCGCGCTTACCGGCGAAGGTGGGGACGACGTGGACGCCGGTCGCCGGGGCCGCGGGACGCCGGGACAGGAGGACGGCCTTGATCTGCTCGCCTGCTCGGCCGACGGCCGGACGGCCGGTGCTGCCAGCTGCCGTGCTGGAGCCTGGAGCAGTGGAGAGTGGAGACTGGAGTGCTGGGGTGGGCAGTACTGGTGCTGGGCGTCTGGCGGCTGGAGTGGAGTCTCATAGTCTGGACTGGTTCTTCACGAGTGCCTCAGTGCTGTCTGCTGTGCCCTACTACCCTTGCCTCCTTGGTGGGCTCTGGGCTGGCCGGCTGGGCCAGGGTCCTTGGTGGGCTGGGCCTTAGGGTATGCCGCGGCCCACCTGGACCACCCTGTAGCTCCGCCACTAGGAGGTGGTGGTCGATGAATGTTTCTTTGGAGCTGACCTTCGGTGCGTTGGTGGCCCTCATGGTAGAGGTTGTGATTTTCTGTGAGTTCCTCCGGAGTGACGGTTGTTTGTTTAGTTGGAGGGAATTGTTTCATCTTATTCATCGTTCCAGCCGCTGTCATACTCTTCTTCTTGTGCCCTTTGAAGATCATCAAGTTCGGCTTGCATTTCCACCAGTTTGCGCTTGGCATCTGCCAGCTGCTTGGCTTGCTAGGTTGCTTTTTGCTTGGGCGCTACTTGAGCGTTGATTTTGCCCTTTACTTTCTCGAGGGTTTTGAGCTTTGTCAGGACCTTCGCTAGAGTCTGCGAAGTGTCCTCTACTCTCTTCTATTGTCATGCTGCTACAGCTTTTCTTTTGCTGGCGGATCTAAGGTTGTGCTCTTGATCATTTCTTGGAGTAATGAAGGTTCTTTCTCGATGTTTGCTTCGGAGCTCGTGTTTTTCTTCTTTGGTGCCATCATAGGTTGTTGGTCGAGCTAAAACCACGATGGCGTCTCTGTTGGGGTCCAAAAGATTTGTTCCCAACAGAAAAGTGTATGGAATTTTTGCTCAACAAAACAACTCAATATAACTCAATATGTACTTTTCAAATCTTAAAAAATCATCCCGATTACAGTAAAAGAAGGGATATTTATATTCCCCTACTCCCGTGATAAGATTTCAATACTGTCTCTACTTGCTCGGAATATTAAAAAATATCCCAACTTTACAAATATAAGTATACAAATTGCCTATTCCTATCGGATCACGTTTCTCTTGTGACCCTGAAGGTAACCTCCGATCCACTTGTTCTCCCGCTCCCGTCACCATCGAAGGTCTTTACTCTGAGGTTGGCCTTCTTCTTGAAGCGCCAAGGACCTTCGGATAAGGATCGGAGGTTATTGTCTTCAGGTTTGCTCATGGTTGAGCCCTTGAAGACCTTCGACAAATCCTAGCCGTCGCCTCCTGCAACAACCAGAAATAAGAAAAAGGATCGGAGGTCACCATCGTGATCCCCTCCATTAGCTCGGGGCTCGCCCAAGACCTTCGACCTCGGAGGTGGCAGATCCTCAACAAAACAAACATGGTAAAGGTACAGACGGAGCGGATTTTTTCACATGCGGCAGGGATAAGATTCTTTTGTTCTCCCTACTCACACGTACAATTCATGCCCGTACTAGCTAGCTCGAACATCATGTTCTCGAACTCATTCCTCCCGGCGGACTAGCTAGTCTCAAACAATGTGGCGATGCAGTGATGCAGAATTCAGAAACGCCTGGCCTTGCTGGCCTTAGTGACCTCTTGCATTGCTCCCTGAGTCGCTAGAACTCCAGAAGCATCACGCACAGCGAAGGTTTAACGGCCCCTAGCTAGCTAGAACTAGGATCTGGTAGTGAGCTGCCCCTTGGATGCCCCCAACGGACAAGTGTCGGGGCGACATGGACGAGCTGGTGAAACAAAGCAAGATTATCGTAAACCCCACTCGCCCCACTTGACACTATTCTGGCGCAGTGGTAGCAATGTAGCATGCATGGCGTCAGCGGCTGCATTATTGATCATTGAAAAAACACTATCTGGTAAATGTCTGGGCGGGTTCTTTTTGTTATCATCTTCCATTACCAATAGTGGCTAGTCTGCCATGACGTTGCTTGTATGAATCTTTAACCTCACAGCAAGTTGAAAAGAAGTGGGTCCGGCGGCTGACATCGCATGGCGTATGCGTTTACTTTGCTGTAACCGTTTCTCATGTTAGTTTCATCATGTTCAGACAAAGTTTCGGGTAACAGATCCAAATAACACTCGCAACTTTAAATACTTTTTTTTTGCGAGACACAGTATAAACGCAGACTGTCACGTAAACAAAGCATGTCGCATGTAACTTTGCCGACCGTTATGGTTCGGAGATCTCATGTTTCAGAGTCTCAAGATTTTTCCCCCGCCACTGAACATTCAAGCTTCAGCTGCAGCCTGCATACAAGATCCTAGCTAGTCGTAGCGCAGCAGCTTCCGAAACCTCCAAAAAAGCATTCATGTGAAGCTCGCGGGAGCCGCGTGTGCGGATGCGCAGCACACGTCCCCGCGATCCACGAGATCCCCTCCAAGCGTCAGAGAGAGCAGCGAACAAAGAGACAGAGGCGGCGGACAGGCAGAAAGATGCTAGCTGCTCGCCCGGACACCACAACCACTAGCTGAAAGCCCATATCTTTTTGCGCCGCTCCGTCCGTTCCTTGTTCCCCCCCTTCCTTTCACCTCGATTCGCCGCTCGGGTCACCGCCTGGCGTCGTCGTCTTCCTCGCTCCGGCCCCCCGCCCGCGGCGCGGCGGCTCCATCGATCGCCCTGTTGACCTTTGGCGGAACGGGTAGCCGCGCGCAGGTAATCTGATTATCCGAGTCCCGCGCGGTCCCTGTCGCGGCTGGCATCACCACCGCCCGGCGCGCGATCCAATGCGGGCGTTCGGGGCCCCAACGGAGCCGAAAGCGACGCGGCGATTTGAGGATGGGGGCCGGGTCGCCGTCGCTCCCGCGCGTCGCGGCTCGGAAACGCGGCGTCCCTGTCTCGAGCTCGCGTCCGGCCTGCCGGTGCTCCGCCCTGCTGGCCAATGGCTGCCCACAATTCCTCTTGAGAAAATCTAGCGCCGAGGATCGGAGGAGCAGGAGCTAGTCCGGGTCGCTGAAAAGGTGCCGGGAGACGAAGGCGATCGGTGCATGAGATCTGCAGGATCGATCGATCGATCAAAAGGCCGAAAGGATCCGCAGCTCCGCGTGCACGACGTCCGGCCGGATGGAGACGAGCGCACACGTGGCGGCAGCGGTCGAGCCGGGCGCCGCGCCGCCGGCCGGTGGGGGTGCACTGGACCTGGTGCTGGGAATTTTGTGCCGCATCGTCGTCTGGATTGGGATTTATCCGCGGGGGATCACATGCTGATGCATCAGCGTCACCAACCGGCCGGCCGGCCGGCGTGTGCTGAGCACGGCGTGCTGCGATGTCTCTTGCTGGCTGGCTGGCCGGCCGGCTTATCTCGGCGGCGTTGTCAGAAACAGCGTCTCCCACTGACAGCAAGCAGTCAAGTGGTACTACGGACTACCCGTGCCTCACGCCATGGAGCCGTGCTGTGCATGTGCCGGCTTCAGGGACTTTGGAGTCCAATTATTGTGGCCTGATCAGCAGGCTGATTATGGAATAAGTCATAACCCAGCGGGCAAATGCAATGGCACAACTTCCGTTTCAGGTTCTTCGAAGATTTTTTTTTTCTTTTGCTGAAATCGTTACGAAAGAAAGACGACAGAGTTCTGCAACAGTACGTTTTTGAGCAAGGGTGTGCAGCTGCTGCAACCCCAGCATCAAAAAGGAACCAACTGGATTAAGACCAATTTTGAAGTGGTCTAGCTCAGTCCGCTTGATCCAGACAAGCCCGGCCTCTTACCATTAGAGTATCCCAGAGCATGCTGCAATCTTTCGTATCTGAATTCTCTTTCTGTTTGTCTATACTTAGTCATCATTCATGCCGTCGATTCCAGCCGTGTTTATCTTTATTCTTCCCTTAACAATGGTTAAGATCGAGTATGCATGCGCTGTGCTGAGGCTGACAGCACCAAGGAAAACAAGTGTGTTTAGTGCAAGTACAGAGATAGAGCGTTGCTGTCCTTGTACGATGGCGTAGGCAGGGGAGGAAAAAGTTGAGCAGACGCAGACATGCTTGCAGTATACAGGAACGTTAGGCACTTAAGCTATGGCATGAACGATTCAAAAGCGTTAATTGTTTGAACAACGCCAAGAAATAATTAGCGGGCTTAATCCAAGCCCCACATGTCACTTTCACGCCGATCACTAGGCTCATCAATAATTCGTGACACACGTTATTGTTTATGATCAGCTTAGAGGTCAACTGGAGGAGCAAATTGTTTTTTAGGCGTGCGTGCGATGCGGTTGAGAGTTTTCAGGCATGTTATTCTGTGACAGTTGAGTTCGTAACTGCTGGATTCTACCATTACCAATGTTTTAAATAGCGGGCTGTAGAATTTAGCGGCATAGTCAAAAAAACGCTATTAGCACCGCTACAGCCCGCTATAGCGTGCTTTTTATATTGCAGTGGGCATACAACCGCTATAGCCCCCTATTTTAAACATTGGCCATTACCAAAGCTAGCTTGCAGTGTTAAATGATGTGGCTGCGGAGGAAACGTTGAGATTGGTACCGCTCCCTAGCAACGATTTGGTAAAACCTTCAAATGGCCGGTCATGCAACAGTAGAACCAGAACCTATGCAGGTTAGTGGGTAAGTGCTAGCTGATGCTTTTGGCGTAGTCTAGTCGCACTAGAAAGCTTATTAGTAGCGCTACCTTTTACCTTTTACCTATTTCAGCATGAACTTTTGTAAGCCCTGGAGATCAAGATATTCTCAATTTTTAAATCTCTATGCCTGAAAAATAGAAAGCTGGCTATGCCCTCTGTATCTTTGGAGTCTCGGTCCTTTAGGAGTATATCCAGAGCAACAAGGAGTATTGGTATAAGAAAAATGTCTTTATCCCAGGCCGTCCGATCCCAACGGTCCAACCCCGTGCCAATCCACGCACGCGCACGGCCACACGCTTTTCCGCCCGGCCGCAGGAAAGGGTAGACCGGTAAAGCACAGCAGCATCTTCCCGGGTGGCATGGTTGGATTTGGCGTATCCAATCAGATCGCGGGAAGCGGTCAGATCTCATAGCTAAACCCAAAAAAAAACAAACAGGAACAAAGGAAAAAAGAAACAGGTGAGTCCGTTGCTTCCCTCCTCCTCCCTCTTCCCCTCCTCTCCGTCCCGTCCCCCACCAGCCACCGCCCCGATATATTCGCCGCGGCCCGCACCTCCCACCAAATTCCCGTCCCACATCTCCCCCGCGCCGCAGCCGCAGCCGCAGCCGTCCCCTCCTTGCTCTCCCAGCCGTCGTCCTCCTGCCACTCCCTCCGCTCCGCCCTCAGCTTGCTCGGCGCTTCTCGGATTGGCGGCGCGGGGTCGGTCATTGGCAGAGAGGTGAGCCGGCGAATCATCCATCCCCTCCTCCCCCCTCGCCCCGTGTTCCGCTCCGTAGATGCTTGCGTAGCTGTGCACGCAGCCGCAATCTCTCGCTTGCGCTCCTTTTTTTTTTCTCCCTCCGGTGTGCTGATTCTCGATTCGTTTCCTGTTCTCTTCTGCTCTGCCGCGATAGGGCCGGGTCTTCAAGAACGGGCGGCGCTTTTTTTTTTCCCCTGAGGCGGATTTGGCCTGGTCCCTCGCCCTGCTGCGCGTTGGAGGGGGTGAGCTCGGGAATGGGGGGAGAGCAGGGGCTGCGTCGCCTGGCCCGGTTCCCATCTGTCTGAACTTAGATGGATGCATCTGTAAGTACTATCAGTCATGATTTTTTTTTATATGTGTGTCGATTCCTTTCAGGCTGCTCTCGTAGTTAGTTTGATCGTTCTTCCCGTGCGGTGGTGCGCAGGTGAACGCCAAGAAGAAGGTTAGTTCCTGCGGGGGTACTGGTCACAGCCGCTGTGGTGAAGTCCATCGAGCCACCGTGCGCTCCGGTCGTATGCGAAGCAACCCCTTCTCACTTCAGGTTGTTGTTCTGTGCTCGCCTTCCTCCTCTTAGGTAGTGTTTGCTCAAGACTCGAGAGCATTTACCCTCATGCTCCTCTCTCTTGAGTCCTGGGCTCCTGAGGGTGTTCTTGATTGCCTTCTTGGATTTTTTTTCCTTTTTTATTTTTTTAAATTAGATCTTGCGGAATCCGTAGTGTTTCTTCACAAGCTGTCCAATTATGTCTGGTAGCTTAACAGCAAGGGCGGGTGAGTATCATTGCTGCATTTTTTTTTCATTAGAACAGTTGTACAATTCGAGATGGAGGAGGCCGCAGTACAGACACTCAAGTATGGAGCAGTTAAACGGCTCAACCACAACCGTTTGAATTATTCCCTCGAGCATGAAGAGAACTATGTGTCCTTGTATAAAAGATGTCAAAAGAAAGTTTTCAGTGCACAATCCTATGTGCCTTTGTTCACATGCCATCAGTAACGATCTTACTACTATTGCAGGTTTGGTTCGCGTTTCCATTCAAGTATAAAGGAAGCAATATTGGGCATGGCATTTGAATAGCATCAGAACATTTAAAACAAAGCTTTGCAGCAATATTACATCATATTGGTGTTACACTTCTTTACAAAAACATGGTGGACGAAGAACTGTTTTATAAGGACACTAGTGATCACAGCATCAGCTCTGAGGAAGAAGATATGCTTGTGAGGAGTTGTAGCAATCTCAATGTCAGCTTTGGGTACCATTGTGATTCTTATACAAGCTTTCCTTCTGAAAATGATCATGAGAATGGCATCTCTCCTAGGAACATATTTGGGACTAATACCATGATGGGCTCACGAAATGGCTCATTTACTTGTTTATCTGGTGCTGCAATAAGTGCAAATTTCACACTGGCAAATACCAATATCTGCAAGGGTCTTATTGGTGAAGAAATTTTACCAGAACTAGATTCTCCAAATTCCTTTAGAAAAATTGTTTCTTCTCCATCAATGTCAAGATTGGACTCGTTCTCCAACTCACAAGGCAGCCCTGAGAGCTCTATATTTGAAATCAGTAAAAATACTTGGAGATCCAGTGCTCCAACAGCTGTATCATCCAATTTTCTGACTAATACAGAGGTGAAAATGGCTGGCGGAGCTGCTGGGGAGGATAGAGTCCAAGCTGTGTGCTCAGAGAAAAATGGATGGCTGATTTGTGGAATATATGATGGATTTAACGGGAGAGATGCTGCTGATTTTCTAGCAGTAACTCTATATGATAACATAGTATATTACTTGTACTTGTTGGAGAATCGGATCAAGCAACAAAATGGTCTATATGATTCAGCAGAAAGCTCTCTTAGTGATGTTAAAAGTGAGCTAACACTAGCCATGAGAATGGCAGAAAATGAAGACATAAAATTTTCTGAAACATTTCGAGCTGGTGTGCTGAACTGCCTTTCCACTGCTGTTGAGCAAGCTGAGAATGATTTTCTATGCATGGTTGAACAAGAGATGGATGATAGACCAGATTTAGTTTCAGTAGGATCTTGTGTTCTGGTTGTGCTTCTTCATGGAAAAGATTTGTGCATCTTGAATCTGGGAGACAGTAGAGCTGTGCTTGCTTCCATGCCATATGCAGAAAAGGGCACCTTAAAGGCTACTCAATTAACGGAGACCCACTCACTTGAAAATCCATTGGAGTACCAAAAACTTATAGCTGATCATCCCAACGATTCTTCAGTTGTAAGGGGTAACAAAATAAAAGGAAAGCTGAAGGTTACTCGTGCTTTTGGAGTTGGCTATCTAAAGCAGGTAACATTTGATCCTTATATAAGTGAATAAAATCCATATCATCCTTACAATTGTAAGTAATACCTCTTTCTTTTTTCAATTTGCAGAAAAAGTTAAATGATGCACTCATGGGCATTCTCCGTGTTCGTGATTTGAGCAGCCCACCTTACGTTTATACAAATCCACACACATTGAGTCACAAAGTTACAGATGATGATTTGTTTGTCGTGCTTGGTAGTGATGGCTTATTTGATTTCTTCAGTAACAATGAAGTTGTTCAGTTGGTTTATCAGTTCATGCATGATAGTCCAATGGGAGATCCTGCAAAATACCTCATTGAGCAACTTATACTCAAAGCAGCCAGGGAAGCAGGTATGCTCCAAAATATGTTATGAACTTTATGATTAAAATATCGAATAGTGAGTGGGTGTTTGTGTGCAGATCGGTAATCCTATAGCCCGATGCGCATATGTGTTAACCATATTATGTTAGAAATAATGGAGTTTATTTCATAGTATTCTGTATCCTTCTTCCCATGTAATCAGCATCTTTGAAATCATTCCAGAATCATACAACCGACATGCATCAAGGCTAACTCCTAATAATCCTTCCTTCCCCTTTTTCCAGCTTTAACAGCTGAAGAATTGATGAGGATACCTGTTGGGAGTAGGAGGAAATACCACGATGATGTGACCGTCATTGTTATCATCCTTGGAAATGCACAGAGGACGATGACTGCATCAACTTCCTTGTGAGAGAATGGAGAGCAAGACAGAGGAGCTATCAGCTGGTAAAATTTTGTGGGTGTTCGCATACAACTATTTCGAATAATATGTTTTTGATTAGTCTGGTGTGGTAGTCAATAAACCAAAAATCTGTATATATCCTTTTGGAATTTTGGTTGTGAATCCATTTCAGTTTTCATCTGCTAATCTTTCTCTGCTAAGCGTTGTTGCTTGTCAATCCTAAAATACGACTCAATGGTGCAAACTTGCTTGATTTGAAGTCTCTGGATTTTCTAATCCGAAGATATCATCAAATTGTAGTTTATCTCCTAAAATAAAAAGGGGAAACATATGGACTGGAATTTGGATCCATGCAAAACCAGTCCAGTGTGGAGGATTTGCTGATATCACTCCCTGGCCACTAATCCTAAGAAGATATTATGAGGTGGGTGATGAATCTTGGCACACATACCACACACCCACATCTCCCGACTCTAGCTCTTTGTGCTTTCTGATCCACGATTCCATGCCGCGGCAAGCAGGCAACCACCTCCCCATTCTCTGCATTGAAAATTCCCCATGGACAGGGACAGCATACGGCCGGCTCCGGGTCTAACCTGGAGGGCTGGAGCACATCATTGTCCTGCTCGTCGGCCAACGTACACCACGAGTTCTTGTGTTCTTGGCACGTCAAGCATGACAGCAACATCCTGATTAAAATGCCATCGCAGGACCAGAAGAGAGAGAGAGAGAGAGAGAGAGAGAGAGAGAGAGAGAGAGAGAGAGCAAGCCAGGCTCCTAGTAGATGTGACCAAGGAGCAGCGATGGGAAATGGCACTGGAAACTAGAAGGACCTCACGCTTTCGTGGTCGTAGCGAGGTGGCACTGTACCTTTCGGTAATGGCATTAAACCGGGGCGTTTCTTTTTGTGCCGTTGTGGACTGCACACTTGGCACGGACTAATGGCAGCTGCGGCCTGCAGCTGCCTTGTGGAATTGGTTAAAGGTAACAGCGACTGACAGTGACCTCCGCGCTTAACAATACCAGGATGGAGCACTCTATAGCCTATATACTAGTAGTGCATTTCTCCACTCCAACACTCCCTCTCCAGCTCCAAGTGTCATTTTTCGTTAGGATCTTAGGAATTCTGATGAGCGTTTAGGAGTAGTAGTTGTTCATACATCTAATAGCTAGTGAGATCGAGGAGAGGATGGAGGTGTTCATCCACGAGGACTACGTGAACAAGCGCAAAGAGGTGAGGCGGGAGCAGAGGCGGCGGCAGCTGCAGATGCTACAGGTGGGCGGCAACCCCGGCGCGTCCCGGGAGGCGCTGGCGAGCCGGGAGAGCCCGAGGGTGCCGGATCAGTGCCTGACGCCGACCGGCGCGTCGCCGTCCGGCGTCAGGTCCCCGACCGCGAGCGCGCTGTCGCCGGCCGGGGAGGCCGCGGGATGGCCGTCGGAGCACCGCCGCCTCTTCGACTGCCTCAAGCCGTACTAGAGGCAAAGAGTGGCCACATGCTGGCTTGTCGTCCGGTCCAACTGAATAAGCGTGGAGTTCGTGGTGGTGGAGTGACCTCTGCTCCTGTAAATTTCAGCTTGTTTTCGTGTTCGTTTCGGGCCGTGTATGTGCACCAGGTTTGAAATGATGAAATGTTTCAGAGTCGCATGCGTGTGCTGGCGCCTTTAGCTGCTAACTGTTGGCATGAACATGTACTAGCGTGAGGCCGTTCTGGTCTGTTCCAGGGTCTGGTGATGCTTGAATTCAGTGACTGAATTGAGCAATCTCCTGCTGGTCCAGAGCTGTCCAGTGGTTCATGTTCATTTGCCCCATGTTGCGTGATAAGATGTGTACTTGTAGTGTGTTCCAAGTTATGGATCAGCGGTTAGCCCAAGAAAAGTGTAAGGAAACAGACAGTGCTTGTGTCAAATTCCTGCTTACACCAGGCTTTTCGCGCTCAGATTGGAAGGCTGTGTGTAACTTTATAGCTAGGTAGTTGATCCCTGCCCTCGATCTCCTAGGGCCTTCTTTTTTAAAAAAAAAGAAGAAGAAGAAGCAGCTCCACCTTCTCCTAAGTTCCAATGGGCAACCGACAGATCTAGCGAAACTCCGATTTTACCAATGAGAGTTTTTTTCTACCCAGCCGAAAATTCACTCCCACAGCAAATCGCATCGTGGACGGTGGAGTTGCTACTAAAGCATTTTAAGCACTATGGCTGCAACCCTGCAGACCTGCTCGCCGAGAGATGATCTCTTTCAAGGTTTTCCTGCGGTGGTTGGGTCTCCTTGGGCTGATTGCCACCACGGTTGCCTGAGCCGCTGAGCCACACAAGTTGAGTCGCACATTTGACCTAGTGCTCTCGCCCAACCTACTGAGCCGCTGAGCCACAAAGTTAAGCTTTATGGCTGCAACCGTCCTCTTTGTCGTCGCCCCACCCCGTTCGTCTCCGAGTCGCTGCGGTGGCAGGAGCGAAGCCACGTTCGCGGTGCCTGGTGCACTGGCACCAAAGTTGAAGCGATTTTTTCCACTGTTCGTGCTGGAATTCACCGGTGCTTAAAGTACAGTGCTATTGTGCATCAAGGTTGTTTGGGCTCTAGCTTCGCCCCTGGTCGGTGGTACTCGCTCGTGGGCGGGTCAACGTCTAGACGACGCCAAGCGCGTGTTGCGCGGCTGCCAACAGCAGGCACCTCCCCGGCGGAGTCGCACTCGAGCTCGACGACGAGGACGAGGAACGCAAGAGCGTCGAGGAGTCAGTGGCGGCCGCCTCCATCATAATAACCTATTGGACCGACACGATAAATTCTTTGACCCAAGGTACAGTTCGTTCTGTTAGCTCCAGAGGGAGTGCAAAATTCCAGCATAAACAAAAGGACTATGTTGCACTGAATTTTGAACTATCGACTATGGTCAAAGATTCAGGGGGGAATGATCCACAGGGATCATTTGAATTACTGCTGAATTTAGAAACTTTCCATCTACAACACCTTCGGAGACAGCGAAACAAGGCTCCAGGTTCACACTCTTACATTGGCAGCGGCTTCCTTGATTTGCTCGATCGTGAACACCCCAAAGAAGCTGTCATCTACAACCGCGTTGATTGCAGCATAGGCGACATCATCCACGCTCACAGGGGGTGCAAGGACTAGGTCAGAAGCAGGCAGTGAGCTCAACGGTTTGGTGAAGTTTTCAACCGAGGAAAGCAGCTTCTCTAATGGTTCTCCCACAGCGTCGAGCGGTATCTCAAAGCCGTTTACTTTCCTTTTACCGTAAATGAAGCCTGGCCTCAACACAACACCTGTAAAAGGTAAAGAAAAGTAGGTTGGACAGATGACAAGAATGTATGAATTTTGAGAGATAATCTGAGGATAAATAGTGTGAAGTGTTTCTAACCTGAGGCTGGGTATTTGGAGAGGACTTCAGACTCGGCCTTTCGCTTACCAGTGAAGTAACCCGAGGTTAGAAGAAAGGATGGAAGATTATAGTCATGAACAGAGATTAAAATGAACTTTGGGACTCCTGTAGAATAACACATGAAGATGCTTATTATATGCTCTTTTATTAGTAACAATCCAAAAGGAAAGGGTAAGGTTGAGAAGATTAAATCAAGAAAGCAATCTCTAACCCAATACTATAACTTAAACTTTGACATTAGAAGTTATAGATTACCAGATCCCTGTAGTTTGAATTCTGATGAAATTGAAGGTCGATGTGTTGGCCGCACTAAATAGACATAACTTTTTTAAGAAAAAAAAAGCAGGTAGGTTTGTTACCATCTACCTTTAGGTTCCTATAATTATTTTATGACAGTTAGGTTTCACATTGGTGCCAAATGCATAGCCCCATAAAAGAAAAACAAAGTGTCTTTCTATGTAGCTGTTTGAACAATCTTAGTTAACTCACATCAATCTCCTAAATTGCCAATATAGAAGGTAGTAGCATACAAATTGGCATATCATTGTCATAGGGCATTAAATAATACTTACCATTTTCTTTTGCAGCATTTACTGCTATGACATTTGCCTCACCATTTATCCTTTTCATTTGTTCTTCATTGCCAAATCCTCCAAGGGTGGACACAACAGCAGTAGCTCCAACCAATACTTCATACCATCTTGCATAGAAAACATCTCCTACAGCACATCAAGATGCTTAACTGAATACTAGAGTGCCACACAACATTTAAATCACGATCTCTTGAAAGTCGAATATCGGACCATGTGGGTCTGCCACATATTTGCAGGATCAAGGTTGTAACAGGAAATTCAGTCTCAGTTCCACTTTGTTAAACCATTTTTTTCAATAAATAAAGAGACTTGTAATAAGCCAGTGAGCAAGGCCAAAATAAAGACATAGTCTTGTATAACTATGTCTACATTATTTTGCAATAGCCAATATATGTCCAAAACAAGCATGACAGAGTGACATCAATACATAATGTATTTCTTACAGAGCAGCTATTACTCCAGATGAGGAATTTTATTATTTAATTATTACCATTCTCCATTCATTTGTATCCCCCAATTACTTGATAAAGGTATAATTTGGGAGACATAACAAGTAAGCGAGTTAAGTTAACAAACATGAGGGAGCTAAAGCTAATCACCAAACTTGCCACAATAGAAAATGGTCTTCCTGAGTTTAGTACCTGCTAGCCAATTTACTTGATCAACCCAGGGATCAGAGTAAGATGGTCGTCCTGACCTGCCCATCAACGCAAAATGAAGCAGAAAGTGTAAATGTTACCACATTACAATTGATTTCCATATCAGTTAGTTGCTTCTCATACAAGAGGAAAAGAGGTACCTGCTCAAGCTCACAACCTCAATGCCTTTAGAAACAGCAGCTTTGCAAATCGCAGAGCCAACGAATCCACTTCCGCCCAACACCACAATCTGCAACCGTCGATAAACAGTTCAGAACGGCGGGGGAAACCGGCTTAACCTGACAAATACTGAAATGGTAGAGAACTTCAGCAGCTCAAATCCATGCCTTCTCCGTCTTCACGTCAGCGACAATATCGATCGGGGTGGAGGAGTACTCCTCCCTGACATCCGACGCGGCGAACCTGCACCTGGTACGGAGCCTGCGGGATCATGAGAAACCATGTCACCACGAAAACTTTGCAGAAAACGAGGAGAGCATGCGCCGGGTGAGAGGGAGGGAGGGAGGGGGGACAAGATAACCTAGAGAATGGGGACGCGGCGGTGGGGGCAGGAGCCGAACGGACCGACGCCGCCGCGGCCACCGCGGGCGGGCACCGGCGGGGGGAGAGGGGCGGGCTCGCCAGCGCCGGCGACCGGAAGTGTAGCGGCGAGGGTGCCATAGGCTCCTCTGCTCGGCGGACCTGGGCTGGCGCAGGCGGCGACGGCGACCTCGGGAAGCGCTGGTAGGTGGTGGCGCTGGGCACGGCCGCGTGGGGGGCGGTGGGCCGCCTCGTTACCGGTGGCTGTGGGGCTGCTGCCTGCTGGAGTTGGAGTGAGGAGTCCCGCTGCCACGTCGCTCGCTCCTTTTCCTGTGGATTTTTCGTGCTCGAGAAAAGGCGAAACGAAACGGGAAAAGCGTGACGTACTGTCCAGATCCGATTGGACGGCTCGGATGTTTCGATGCTGTTTACGTATTTGCAACGAACTCGGCGTCCGGGCATGCCGACAAGAGATTGACAAGCCGGGAAATGAAGAAGCGTGAATCTTCAGTTTCGGTATTGTAACTATTCAGCAAACCATGTGCACTAAACAATCAATATTTTTCATACAGGAAAGAATGACAGGATATCTGCACAGCATAAAAATCCAATCAGACAAATCAATAAAAGATGGAATCAGCTTCATCTGTTTCAGTAATAAGGTAGAATCAGGGGCTAAGGCCGCCTTTCTAGTCGTCAGATTGTGCCTGCCTGCCCTTGAAATCAGACTTCAAATCTTCAATACAACAACTTGCTCTCCTTCAGGAAGTTCAATTCGCTTGAAATATATGCGAACCTGAAGCTTCCAAGAACAGCTTTTCTTCAACATGTCTGTCGCATCAACCTTCTGTACTGTACTCTCCTTATGACCCCCTCTCCAGTTAACTCCCACAACGAACTGAATCTGTAATACTGCACAAAGAACTGAACTCCAACTTCACGAATCCTTTTCCTGGCTCTGAGAAGAATCTACCTGCCCCCATAGCATCTCTGCGTAAATCTTCTCCTCTTCCTTCTCTTGTTGAGAACAATCAGATAGCTCAACTTCCTGCTCATCATCTTCATCTGGCACATCTTCATCAGTATCATCTGACAAGTTTACAACATCGTAACTCTGCAGAACACAAGCTTCAGCCGCAGCCTCTCGCATGGCCAACCGAGTCGCTGGCCTATCACTCCCCTTATATCGCAGCGGAGGCACCACAAATGGTAGGGCGATGCTCTCGATCCTGTGCCTACTTTCACTTGCTTGCTTTGACTTGCCTGGTGGTGGAGAAATGAGTATGATGCCGAGCTCATAGTTGCAAATGTGCAGCCTTGGACCGGAAGGTGCTGATCTGGCTTCAGTAGGATTTGCTTTGGAGGGAGGAGAAAGGATCTGCCCCCATGCTGCCGGACTGAAATTGTGAGACCCACAGTAAGTCCAGCCGAATGAGTGTCCCCCAGAACGAGACTCAAAGCGTCTTTGAGCAACCTGACATAGAGAATAGTGTCACAGTCGTAGCTGAAGTTTATGTAAGAAAATTGAACTTTTCACTTTTTCGGGCAGTATCATTATTATGCAACAATGACTCAAGGTAAACAGCAGCAAGGAAGTTACATAGGATGCTTATATCCAAGTTGACGGTAGACAGCTTATCCAGAAAGGATGAAAATCAAGAGCATTAGCCATTCATTGGTTGAAGACTTAGTAGGAAAGCCATAACTGGACCATTTCTCTAACATACTGTCAATGCCTTCAACCATAATAGTCTGAAAGAACTGTTGTTGAGTTTGTCATTTCTTTGCCATTGTTTACCTTGGACAACCTTTCCTATATATTCCCAATAACTAAAGAAGGCCAAGAATATTTAATTCTATGTCATTCCCCAAACACATCGTACCTTAACATGCATAGGATGCCCTATCCTGGCATATGGTTGAGGGATTGCATCATGAAATATGCCGGTAGATCTCAATCTTTGCCATGTTTTCTGCAAAAAGGAAGCATGTGAGATTGGCATGAGAATAAAATCATATGCCTTAGAGCTTCTATGCAGGGGGCAATCTCTAATTTTACTGTATTTTAGCACTTGCTTCTCTAACTAGAAATATACGACTTCTATTTCAATGTGCAGACTTTCCAGATTGAATGTAGTGCAAATATATCATGTGTTCTTATAGGTAAGTTGATCAAAAGATCAGAGTTGTCAAAAGAGAATCCACCTCAGGTAGAGAAAGCAAACTCCGGCACAACTGGATTCCACAAGCCCCTTTTTTCACCCTGTCAATTGTTGGAAACAACAGAGTGATTGATGGCTTCTTCAGTTCATGCTTTGCTGTCCAGCAACCCCACTAGAAAAATTCAGGAACGCTTAAGTGATCATGTCCATCAAGATAAAATATTGCAGTAATTAGCTAGAATACAGTAAGCTTCCAGAAACAGTTAAGAATTACCTCTGGATCAGACTCTTGAGAGTCAAAATCCTGATGGGGTCGTTTACCAGTGGCAGAAGCAAAGCTTGCAATGAACTGTGGATTAATTGAAGTCCCAATGGATGAAGCACCTATTATATAATTTATTTGAAGTAAGAAACCTTAATACGATAACTAATTACAGTAATGGAACATCGATTGTTTTCTGACCATAGATAAAATCAGTCTCGAGTGCTTCAGGCCACTTGATGTTTGACAATACCTGCTTGAAATCAATGTAATTAGAATTAGAAAACGTAAGTTAATATCTGTAAACAGGACAGGTAGTATGAACAAGAAACATAAGCAACTAAATGGTTATGAAGCGATTTATAAAGTGTAAACCAAGAAACCAAATTGATCAATCGAGAGGAAATAAGTGTAAAGACAATCTGATTCCAATGAATTTACATTTCATTTTCTGTTTTAGGCCCCAATTGAAGGCACCTTTGGAAATTGAAGTATTTCCTGTGAAATTCTTTCACTCCATACTATTGGCACCAAATTGCATCAAGCAGTGAGAAAAACAAAATGAAGACATAATATTTGTTGCTTGACTCTGTGCAGAAAAGTTAAATGCAAAAGGCGGTGCAAAGGTCTTTGAAATCGAGAATTGGAAAACTTGCTCACAGATAGTGACCAAAAAAAGGTTGGGTTATATCAATCAGCTTCATACCACTACTAGTCTTTGAGTAAGTATACCCACTGATTTCAACAAAAATATCAAATCATCTTAACAAACCATAGTTCAGTTTATAAATTATATGCTTTCATCGACATACTTCAATCATATAAAATTGCAAACCTCTTCTAGGCGCCAAAGTCCAAGGCACCGCTTCAAGGATGCTATAAGTGAGCACAGAGGTGGGAAATGCTCGTCGCAGATCAGCCCTGAAATTCTATAAAACTCTGGACCCTGGATTTCATTGAAAGCGTTTAGGATACGCATGGAGAAGTTTCACAGTAGTATCACAAACTTAAGAAAAGGTCTCTTAGAAACTTTCTGATGTACCTTCGATACATACAGAAGCAACTGCACTTTTGTATTATTTACTCCAAATGCAGCCTCCAAGGCTTCTCTGGGGTAGATAAATCCAGAGAAATTGAAGAATCCTGAGTCACTGAGTGGAGCTACCCACTTAGCAACCTCTCTAGGCAAGAAACCAAGTTGGACAGAACCTGCTTGAAGACATTGGTCATTGTTAATTACAAGATATAAAGGTAGCAATATGTTGTTTGCACTGAGAAATGAAACACAACATGCTTTTGGAAGTGGATCCACATTTTGAGCTATGCATACCTTCCTCAGAAAATTTATCCAGATCAGCAACAAGGACACTCACAGCATTTGCATCTGCAGGTATATTTGTGTTCCTCTTCAAGATCACTTCAGTAGTTCCATGCATATTCTCACGGAATTTTCCAAGAAATGCAGACAAGGCTCTCAGTTGAGACCCAACATCTGATGGCATGTGAAACCGATGGGATAGGCCAACTACAGATGTTTGAACACAACCAACATACACTCTATGTGCAGATTTTTTGTGTAAAATATGTTTCTCCTGCAACAAAAAACAATGGATAGTGGCTAGTTACAAAATAGGTCATCACAAATAGGCTAATTCTGTTCTAACTGAAGCAATAGTTAGAATTGAGTTTAGGTTAAGTTCACTTAGGCCAAAGTGTATCTTCCTGAGAAAGTACACAACTTGTAAATAGTATATCTTTTAGTACAAAGCATTCATATGTTTGATATTCTTGCTGAAAGGGCTAAACTAAAAAAAATGCTGTAGTATATTAGTAAGATTAAACTTACTGAAAGGAAATAATTAGACTCCAAATAAGGAGGACTCCGTGCATGTATTCCTGGTACTGAAGCGATGAGGTAGCCACCAGCTCCTTCAAAATCGTACTTAGCAATCTCATTTATCCAATATGCCTGACTAGGGACTTCATTGACCATGGACGCTATGAATGACACTAACTGAGCAGCAAAATCAGAATTTTGGTCCTCAGCTGTACCAAAAAGTGCAGCATAGTCCAGGGATGTCCTACGAGGGAAGTCTTGCCACCACACTGTATTTGTTATGAGATGCCACTGCATAAATTGTCCTTTAGCAAAGACCATGGGTCCATGGCAACACAAACTAACAAGAGAAAACATGTTTCTGGGCAAAACAGAAGGATGCATAGAGTTCAAGCTAAGCATTTGAAAGAAGAAAAACACTGACCTGCCTTGGAACTAAGTTAGCTGAAGTAACAACAACACGCATACTGTCTTCCCTTTGTAACACTATGAGCTTTGGATGGTGGCATGCAACCCCTTGCTTCTTCCTATCCTTTCCAAATGCTATCTCTTCAGGGAATCGGGGGTAACTTGAAAAAAAAATGACAACATTAGTGTTCACTGTTCCTCCTCAAGAAAATTAAAACACCCATTTTGGCCTACCATAGAGTTCAGCAAATGCAAAACTATGTGACAGTGGCTAAATGGCCTGCGCCTTATAGGTTCGCAAATTGAAAGCACAAGACGTTTGGTAAAACAGTAACTAAACAGTACCCAAGATGGCTACTTACACTAGTAGCAGGTTAGGGTGGCTTTCAAAGGGGGCTGCCATTCTATTTTCACTGCTTGCACTCCAGCATCGTTCCTTGTTGTGGCATGCTATTGTCACAGGCAGATGCTGGGGAATCTTGCAATAGTCAAGAAACCTGAGAACCATACAAACATTAGCATTCCAATGAAGAACTCAATCACATGCTAGAATGCTAGAAGTAAAGGGAAAAAGGACAGCAGAGAGAAGGCACACCAGGAAATATCTGAGGTGAATGTTGCGGTAAATACTCGCACCAAACTCTCCACGGGATGAAGAAGTTGCGGAAGTGTAACTCCACTGTGTGGTTCAGCTCGCGTGTCAGACAGAGATCCAATACGCGCAAGGCGATTCAAGAAGAATGTGCTCCCATCTGAATAGCAGCCCTCACTGTGATGCTGCTCTTCATTGCCATTGCTGCATCCTGTTTGCTCTTCGTTGTCATCACCGCATCCCTTACTCCCTTGACACAACTCAGCATCAGTATCACCGCCTTTTACAACATCAGGGTGGTATTCCAACTTGTCCTGGTCAAGATTGCAATCATCTTGCGGCAAATTCTCCTCAGAAACGGGATTGGTTGGATTGTCCAGGCACAATTCACCAGCGTCATCCTGCCTCAATTCTTCCACTCCAGCATCTGCGCTGCCATTTCCTGAACAACTCGAATCCCTCAAGAACGAAAGGGGATCTTCGCTCTCGGAGATCGCCCTGAGCCGCTTCCGCAGCGACTCGGCCCTAAACACAAGCCCCTCCTGGCAGGACCCCGGCGCCTTAGCCGCAACACCCCCACCCCCTCCGCATGAAACGAACCTCTCCACCACGAGCCCGTATCTGGCGCCGCGCCATAGCACCGAGACCTCGTCGCCGACGGCCAGCTCGGCGGGGGTCCTCGCGCGGATGGGCCGGCCGTTGACGCTCGGAGCTCCGGCGCCAGAGAAGCGGTGTGTGAGGCGAAGGGCGCCGCCGGATGTGCAGAGCAGGAGGTCGCGGGCGCGCGGACGACGGGGGCGGGCGAGGAGTAGGCGGAGGCGGTGGCCCCGGCGGCGGGAGGGGGAGAGGGAGTACAGGCGGTCGGAGCGCAGGAGGAGCAGGGCTGAGGCGGGGCCCACGAGGCGGAGGTGGAAGTAGCCCAGGCCGCCGGAGGTGTAGGTGTGGTCGGGCTGCTGCGGTGGCGGCGCCGCCATCGGAGGTGAGGCGTCAGTGGGCGGGAAGGAGGGGCCCGCCAGCCCGGGACTGGTTGTATCTGATCCCGCCATTTATTTTGAAGGAGTGGGTGATATTTACGTCTCTGCCCCAGAAAAATAAAGAATTCTGCAGCAGTACGTGCTCGAGAAGAGGAGGGGATTTGATCGTAAAGAAAAACAGTGGAGAAGGATCACGGATAAGGGAGGTACTGGATTGCAATAATGCCCTCCTCCTTGCGAGGGGAGGAGGCAGCTTATCTTGTCGATTTGATACCTTTCGATCCAATATTTCAGTTCTTCCTTCCCTTGCAAGATTGTCAGGCTCTGTGAACATTTCTTCAAGTTGCACATTTCGATCCGATTTTTTACTACTGTAAAAGCTCGTCAGGATTAAGCACTCTGTGTAAACAGATTTAAATCTCAAGGCCTCTTCTCTGACAATAATTCAAATTTCTAGTTCTAGAATCAAATAATCCACAGACAATATGCACCCTACGTATATATTCTTATACAGGTAATCCCACTAGCAGCAATTCACTTATGATAGCCGCATCATCTCAATTATTTCTAATTTACAGTAGACGTTTGCCATCTACCATGACAAACACGTGCGCCACTGTGTTTCTGAGCAGGTTAATCTACAAGTCTTCATTTTAGACATGTTTCCCGTGGTGTTCTTCAGTTAACAGGGTGATTACTCCTGTTTAGGAGAGCGTATCGATGCCACCAGAATGCTTTACTTGTGCCACACAGCATATCTGTCTCCAGAGGCCGCCAGCCTCCACTCTGGCTCGCTTGGGCACCATGACCCATCTCCGATCTTCATGCACAACTTCTCATCGATGATTGCAGAGTACAGGTCTGACTTCGCCTCCAATATTTTGACTGACGAACGGCTATGTATGTCTTGGCATTTTCTGATTTGCATCTGGATAAAGAGCATTTGAGACTTAGTACATACACCATATTTGGGATTCGTCATTAGTTGTGTGGTGCCCCTTCCTTTTTGAAATGTTAGCAATTTCTTATTTCCTCTGTTCTTCGTAAAATATTTTCTCCTATTAATGAATAGCAGAGCTCCTGCAGGTTTTCTTTAAAGAAAAGGCATCTAGGGAAAGGAAGGGTCTGATACAGAGGTACAACAAGCAGCTTACCAGTTTGGCAATTTCGTCATGGAGAGATGATCCCTGGTCATAGAAGTGATCATAGAACACCGCAGGGATGCCAGGGTGGGTGAGTATATAGGCATATCCCTAAATGACCACCAGATTATACATGTGTCAATCAGCAAGTAGAGTACTAAAAATAACAGAAAGCTGATATAAAACAAATGATTCGGTGAGCGACTATGTTGATAAAAAAAAATCAAATTTCAGAAGTGTCATAAGCTGTTAAATTTGTTACATAAGAAATAAACTTTATGAGATCATAATAGTCAGGGGCAGAGCCAGAAACTCTTTTTTTTTCTTTGTTAGGGGCCCAATAGTCAAAACGAAGAATTAAAAGAGTCTATACTATACCTCCATGATATGATCAGATGGAAAAGGCCAATGACCCTGAAATTGTGAGCATTTCTATTAGCACATCTGAATACTTGCAGGCACATGTTAACACAGCTAAGCTGGTGCAGACCAAAGAAGGATGACAGAATGACTATTCTACCTGAGTTGACCCTGTGTCATGATTTTCAATAAATGTAACTGATCTTGAAGGCCACCATCCCATCACACCAGGTGGCTTTCCTTCCGGATCTCGCAACCGCCACAACTCTCCTTTGACAGCTTCCTGGTTGAAACAGCATTAATACTCAGATGGTTCGCTAAAGAGTAAAGACAAATGTTTGCTCCTGCAGTGGAATTTCATTCCTGACCTGAAGAATACCCTTTGTTGTGAAATCAAATGCAGCACAAAGTCCTCCAGTGCTATCTATCCAATTAATGATCCTCTGTCTGTGGTTATCTGCCAGGAAAAAGAAACTTGAGTATACCATGCTAAACAAGCAAACATTCACTATCAAAACAAGGCTACGAAACATGCTTCAAATTTGAGGAAGAAGTTTGACACTTCATTTGGTTCATATTCAGAAAGACAATAATATTACTTCTTTGAATTTACAATTGTAAATTAGCCACAGAATGTCAGACATAGCTTCTAGAGTCAGCGGCCAGGAGTAAAGAAGTTGAAGACACAACCATGACCGCAGATAATAATATACAAAGGCAAAATCTTTTATTGAAGAAAATGTTTTAGATTGCAGCAATAGTCATAATTCAATGCAGTCACTATTCACAACTGCATGCTTAGGCCAGAGCTACATCAACTAAAGTAAGCAGTAAGAATGTTATTAGAAATATCTTACCCTGATTGTAGTTCAATCGGTAATCAGGGGGGCTATATTCACAGCTATCCCAGTATTCTCCAACTGCAAAAAGAGGTTTTGATTCCTCAATGTATTCTTTCACAAACTTTGCTGCATAACTGCAGTAAACAAAAAAGGTTGACGAATCAGCATGTTAGCAATGCCAAGTATTAGGTTGGCAGTTAGTTTATTTCTTTCATAGTGGATACTAATCTAGCCAGTAGACTATTTACCCTTTCGTGAAATCAAAGCGAAAATCTTGAAAACCAACAGATCTCCGGAGCCAGATCAGCCATTCAATAATATCTTTCCGTACAAATGTCTGTGTATGATCTATGTTGGGAACCCCATCAAAGTTATCCCCAGTGCTCTTGTTTCCCTGATAGCGAAGTTGCATCAAAGTTATGTACAGCTTAATAGTAGAAAATATACATCAAGACACTGTGCTAAGTAAAAGGTCAAAACAAGAACAACTCAGTTAAATTACCTTCCCACCAGAACAAGATGTAACAGCATGTTCATCCCATGATATTGGGATGCCATCATAGCGATTATACATGCCATTGGATCCTTGAGTAGTCCCAATTCGGTGGTTGATAACAACATCTGCCATAGCCCTTAGATTATGCTCATGCATTTTATGAAGCAATGATTTCAGCTCTGACAGAGAACCATAACAAGAGTCAAGGCAGTACAGGTTCTGTGGTAGATAGCCTGCAAAAGAACATGTCAGGCCTCATATCTCTGAACTATGCTTCATGTAAGAGAAGATGTTGACTAGCTTACCTTCTCGAGATAATGACTGAGTTGGTGGAGGAAGCCATGCTGATGTAAACCCAGATTCTGCCAGATCAGTTGCTTTATCCTCTAACTTACTCCACCAGTTTTGCTTATTGGATTCCCAGTTAAAAGCCTAAAACATAGCCGATGGGGATTATGTAAGAAAACATAGCTCGTTTGTTCAATCTGCATTTCAGCTGTTACAAAGGGCATAGTCATGTTGCTTGCTGGAGTAATGCAGGAAATGCTGACATCTACATTCAACCGCAATCGATGTTCGAGAAGAAAAAATTCAACTATTATCCCAGTAGGTGACCAAAGATAAGCATTGCTTATGACACGGCATAAATGAGAAGTAAGAAATAGTAGAATCATCCTTCATTCCATGGCCAATTAGTATCTAACTATATTGGAGTGGCTTCTTTATGTGCTTGCGCTACTGAACACATATTTACTCAATATGAAGAAGCAATCCAGTATTCCAGTACCATTTCTAGGCATGGAACTCTGATCCTTAGCTTGACAGCAAGAGACAGGCTTGAGAATTATTCTCACCTGGAATAAGATTTCCCTTCCATTCTTGATGATCCCACCTGCCAACAATATCCACAAGACAGCAACGAAATTTTGTGAAAAGCTCGATTAAACAGCCGAAAAACCAAACAGAACGTAGGAAGCAATTCGCTGAACGCCGCAAACTTAACAACAAGAACATGAAAACAGACAAGGAAAGGTGCAAAGGTCCGGGAATGTACACCATTGCGAGCAGCCTCTTCTTCGAATTTATCATCCGAAACCTGCACAGTTTCACCATTTCAGCACATCGTCAGAACTAGCAGACCGATCAGTGCGTCAAGCCGTCAAGAACAGCATCACGACACGGTACGGTACGATACGGGACGGCAGGTGGTCGTGGACTCACCATCTGGCCCATCCAAACTCAGACCGAACTCAAGCAGCCGGCGCACTCAGCGAGAGACTCCAACGCGAACCGCAACCGACGACGGACGACTTCAGCAAGCCGCTAGATATGTAGCCGCGCGGATGCCGGGAGGCGTGGCGCGGACCTGCGTGCGGGGCACGCGCGACGAGGCGCCGCGCTGCCACTTGCGCAGACGGCGTGCCCCCGGAATCCGCAGCACCAAACCCGGCGGCGGCCGCGCCCGCCCAAGTGGTGGCGGGGGGACCGCCCGCGCCGATCGGATAGGCTCGGCGGCGGGCGGCTGGCTGGGTCTGGAGGCCGGCGAGAATCCGAGAACTACTGACGATTTGCGGGCTGCGAGCTCCGAATTTGTTCGCGCCGTTGCTGATCTGGTGGGGAAAGAAGAGTAGCTTTGCTTGCACCACTCGGCTTCAATTTGGTTCTGCACTCCTCCTGATTGATGATTGAGTGTGGCAGAATCTGCGATTGCCGGCCTTGCGGGTGCGGATGGCCGGATGGGAATTTGGGGACGATTAGTCAAAAAGGAAAAAGGAAAAGGTCAAAGGGATTGAGGAAGATGATGCCCATCATCTGGCCAGCAGTTTAGCTTCGTGGATGGGCCAAATCGAGCGCGTCTGCGTTAGGATGTCATCAAACCCAACCCGGTTTAGCCCACACCGCACTTCAACAACATGCAAGGCCCCCAATGTAATATGTAAAGTGCTGGTCGGGCCTAATATGCCCATACTGCACGTGATGGATCGGTCCGCGAAGAAATCGTGAAGCATCGAGCAACCTTTCTGTCAGTGAACAGGCACGCAAGTTGTGCTCGCAATTCCGAAAACCAAAACACTCCTCCACTAGCGGCAAGTTTGACGGCGATGGGGAACAACCGAGAAGCTATCGTTTCAGCGAAGAAGAAATCGTTACATTTTACTGTAAACTTTTTCTGGCAGGGTCATTTCTATACGGAGTTCCGATTTCTTCGGGGCCCTGTCTGGATCCTTTTAACGAATTAGAATCTACTTAATAATATTATTAGCAGATTATTTGTCTTAGTATAGCATTCCACTACTTTCCAAAATATATATATAAAAGCTTATCTTAAATTTATTAGGTGGGAGACAGGGGCGAAGCCAGAACAAAATGCCACCAAGATAACCTAGGTTCTTATCGAAGTTTAACCGGGGTCCAATATGATGAAAAATTGTTGGACATAAGAGATTTCGCGGAAATTGTCGGGGTCAGCCGACCCCTATGACACCACGCAGCTCCGCCCCTGGTGGGAGATGGAAATTAATTCCATAGATTCTTATATTATGTTTCTAATGTACAACTTATACCACACTCTTCAATTCGCTTCCCTACGGCAGAAGTACGGTGCATAAGTATCTCTCCCATATAGCTAACAATAATATACAAATTGTCGGTGTTTCGGACCGTCAACTAGTGAATTTGTGCTTGCACGTCTGGCTCGGACGGTGTGCAAAGAAGACATAAGGATTTATACTGGTTCGGGCGTAATGTCCCTACATCCAGTTCGGGCTGCTCGTGTTCTTGCACTGGTTTGCAGTAGGGGTTACAAACGGTTGAGAGAGGGAACGGGCTCCCAAGCCTCTGGTAGCAAACTGTCGTGCGAGTGCATGAGTATGTGAGAGTTTGGTCCCCTCTACGGGGGTCCTCCCTTTCTCTTTTATAAGCCAAGGGGCAGAGGTCGGATACACGAGAGAGAGTAGAAAGAGGAGGGTCGCCGAGATCCCGCTGCTCTCCTTCCCTTTACGTGGGCCCCATGGACCCTGTGGATGACGCCGGGGGTGTCCCTGCGCCGCTCCCTGGCGCGACGTGCGACGTGCACCTTAACAGGATAGGCGGTGCGGGCTCCCGGTGCGCATGATGGGCGACGTGCGTTCTGAGAAGACGGACAGCGTGAGCCCCCGGCGCGTTTTGCGGCTTAACCCCCGGCGTGGCTGGCGACGGGGGCTCGCCGTGATGGCCTGTCACGTTCGGAGGTTAGAGGCTTGACCTCCGACGTGCGCCTTTACTCCCATGGGGCTTTGAGGGTCCCACATCGCTGAGACGGGCATGGTCGCATCCGTACACTCGGGGTCGGGCGAGGTCGAGCTCTTGCCTCGGGGTCGGACGAGGCGGAGACCTCTCCTATAGGGGTTGGATTCGGATGAGGCCAAGCCCGCTCCCCTGTGGTCGGGCGTGGCGGAGCCCGTGCCCTTGGGATCAGGTGAGGCGGATCACTCCCCGTGTCCGGGCCTGATGTTGGACTGTTGTCGTTTCTTCAGCCGATAACCGTCTGCTGTCCTCGGCCACGTGGCTGCCCGGTTAGGCCGTGCTGCACAGTTTGGGAGGACTAATCCGTGATTAGCTCTCTAAAGACCGTACTTTAGTGGATCCATGATGCTTACCCCCATCACAAATATATGACACATACAACTATTTTAGTTTAATTAATTTATATCTAAATTATGATTATTAGAATGGAATTCAATTCCAATGATCCAAACGGGTCCTAATGCAGATCAGGAATGAATAAGACGCCCAATAATAGAGTCTTTTTTTGAAAAAAGAAATAAAAATTACTCCTAGGAAATGGGGCACGCCACTGATTTTGCATTTCCAGAAGAAAGCTCGGTTTTTTTTAAAAAAAAACAACGGCATAGGCCAGAGCTTCATAACTTTATGATTGTGCACTGCACTCGCAAGGGGAAGGATAAAGGATAACAGTGCCGGCAAACAGCAAGTCAGCAACAGTGCGTCAGGCGGAAGGTGTGATGGTGATCCAGACCAACCATGGCGGCACGCGTGCACGCACACTTCGCTTTGCATCTGTCCCCGCGCGCCAGGGAGCTCGATCACGCTGTCTGGCCGGCGTATGATGGCCGGTCGAGACGCTACCGGGAACACAGCAACAGCGTGCGAGGAAGAAGATACCAGGAAGGCATCATCATCACCATTGCCACTTAGGCAAAGGCACTCATCGATCAATGGCTCCTCGTCATGGGCCGCTCGAGTGGTCTCCAGCAGCAACGCCATCCATCCATCCATCCACATCCACGGGGCCCGGGCGGGAGATGCACGCACCTGCAGCAAACGCTTTTGGAATTTGGGACCCTACTTGGGCGCAGCAGAGCTAGCTTAGCTTCACCACCACTCTCCACGCGACTCCATCATGCACAGCAAAGAGATAAAAGCAGCAACGGAATTGAGTTCCCTCCCTGTGCCGTGATCTCCAAAGTGGGGTGCCGGGGATCAATGCATGCACCAGCGCCACCATTGTTGTGGCAAGCCGGCCAACCGAAGGCGGCGATCCGACCACTCAGTCCGCCAAGCATCATTGGCTATCTTACCTAGCTAGCTCCGTATCTAGATAGAGACAGTACAGCACTACAGCAGATGGATAAAAAGATTCCGAAATGTGTAACCACCGGCATCGATCTATCTGAGGCGAGGGATCATGGATGAGCAGAGGTGAGGTGCGTGTGCTCACGCGATCGATGTGGGTGCGGTGGTGACTGGTCAGGCACGATCGATCTATCGAGGGTGCGTCTCTCATCTTTCGCCGGGTAGCATCAAGCCTGCTAGCTAGGGGGGCCATGCATGCTGCGCACATCGCCATCTTTTTTTTTTTGAAAGAATGCTATGGCCACATTGTACGCTGTCCTTTCTTTAAGTGGGTCATGCAGGCACAAGGCCACAAGCTTGGAAAAAGGAAGCGACGCAGCTGTGCAAGTGGTCGTATAGAACCCGGATCCGTCTCGCTCCATGATCGCCACAATGTCCCAGTCACACCTTACCTATTCACATGTCACTTTTAGCAGCAACTTTGGGCCCCGAACAAGATTTGTTTGTTCGTTTCAGTCAGAGCTAGCTCGCAGGAGAAAGCATGGAAGTGCTCCACCAGGTGTGTGTTATGAGTGAGTGCCCTTTTTCCACTTTGGCTATAGCAGCCCTGTTTCTCTTCTCATTCCATAGGCTGAAGATCGCCGAGACCTAAATAGCGATCACATCTCTCACTGAGCTTCGTCTCGTCGCATCTCTCCCTTTGATTTGCACCGTCATCTCTGGCCACCTCTCCGTCCGACTCCCATCAGCCGGCCCCCAGGCCAGGATCTTATTCGTTCCACGCACCATGTGTTCCACTCCGGCCTCCTCTTCCCCGGTGGTGAGCCATCATGTCGAGGCGCGGCAAGCAGGACGCCGCCGCCCGGCCGTCGCCGTCGCCCCCAGCCGCATGCGGACGCGGCACGATTCCGTCCGGATAACTATTCGGCCCCATCCACCCGCGCCCGTCGACCGACCGATCGAACTCGCCGATGGATTATTCTTCTTCTCAGCTTTGCACCGAACCTGCACTTGTCTGGAGACATCTCGCGTTCGATCTTCTCATTCTCGCCTCTCGAGTCCCCATCACCACGTACACATGATCGACGTCCAGCTAGCATCTACGTATACATCCAAGCAATTATTAATGGAAGCTAGGCGAGACGAATCATGGAGTACGGTCAGGTAGCGACCGGAGCTAAGCTATAGCTTAGAATAAAAATCTCTCTTTTGATCGTGCTTATGTGTGCCTAAACCGGAAGTAAAGCGCGATGCAAAGTTTACGGGGGCTACGGACGAGAGGATCGGATCGCTGCCAGGCATCCCAAGGGTGCAACCATATCGATGCATGGTGCCGCAAGCAAATAAGCATAATTCCATGGACAGAGGATAGCTTTGTTTGCTTCCTGTGCGAAAAGGCAGCAAAATATGACCATGGAACAAGAACAACCTTTGGCATGGGAGCGGGACCAGAGCAAAGCACCAAAGCGAGCGGCTTGGTCACGGGTTCTTATTCTTTCTCTTCTTCTCCTTTTTTTTTCCTTCTTTCAGCGCGAGAGAAGAACGAGAAGCAGTCACGGGTGCCGGATGGGCAGCGAACCGACCGTTTAAGAGCCCAGTCCCGCGCCGTGGCGTGAGGCCCACGCTCCGGCCTTTTTCTCCTTTTCCGGGGAAAAGCGCGCGCTTTTCCAGGCGCTGCACTGGCTGCGTCGCGGGGATTCGGTCCCGGGCCAGATAGGAGGTGCTGGCCACGAGCCAGCGTTGCCGCCATTGGCTGGGGCACCACCTAGGCCGAATGCGAAAAGACAAGGGGACATATAATTGCACAGCACGCACGTCCATTTCAACACTACAGTTGCTCCATCGGCCATCTTTTTAGGCTCTCAAACCCTAATCTAAGCCTCTGATCTTATTCCCAACTTCCTAGGGGTTATGCTAGGCTTTTGTATTCCATTCTCAATCCGAACTATTCCTCCTTGCTAGCGAAGTGCTGGTACCACCATCTTTTGTCACATCAACATATTTGATTGCGTTACAAAGATTGCTCACCTCAGCAGGTTTTCAAAGACCGCTGGCCACTAGCTAGCGCTGCGGAAAAATGCGAAAACAAAGGTGGCGTGTAATTGCGCAACACGCACGGCACGTCCGTTCCTAGCACTATGCTACTCCATCTTTCTGGGTCATCGAACCCTAATCTAAGCCTCCGATCTGAGAAAGCACCGGCAGCCCCTGATCTTATTCTAAACTTCCCTAGTTGGTTCTGCTAGGCTTTTGTTTAGTCCATGTGTACTCCAACAATGTCCAACTTCCAGAGAGCAACCCTTTGAACCCTATGATAGAATAAATAAGAGTTTTAATTTTAAATTAATCCGAAGATAAAATATGACCATGACGAAAAGTGCGTACAGAAAACGAACATATGTAAACATGCTGATCAAGCGGTTCAAGATAAAATATTGTAGCAGCAAGATCAAGCCTAACCAGATCATACTAGGCATGAAAGACGTAGTTAAGGACATAAAACCGTACGTCTCTAGGTTGACCGGAATAACCGGGTAAAGAAGATGACGGCGACGTTCAGCACCTCCGCGCGCTTGACGACGCCGAGTCGCGCCCCACTGACGAGGCGGAAGACGAGGTGTGGCGACGAGGACGTAGAGGACGGCGATGTGGAAGCGTTCGAGCAGTCGCGCAGAGCGCTTCCCAAAAATCTTATTCGCCCTCTCCCTGATGCTGTCACCACCCAGAGGAGCTACAGTCTGTTTTCAGACCTCTCCATCTCGGTCCCTGCCGATCTTGTCTTTACTTCTTCGACTGTTGACTTCGAGGGGTGGTGGTCAATGTGGAAAACTCATGTTTTCCGAATAGCTTTGGGGCCGATGCTGCAACAGATTCATTCTGAATATGAAATCCCTAACGGAGAGGTATTGCTTCTTATCCAATGTCCCTCTTTTTGACTTTACTGAACCCTTTCTGATTTCATTTTGTTTCTGCAGCAGGAGGATGGCTCAGAGCCGACGAATGATGATGGATCACCCTTCTGTTTCTTGCCAATTGCCCCTGTGGTTCTTTTCGGCAAAAACGCGACTCCTCCTTCGAAGAGCATCATGCAGATCTAGCCCAGTACCGCAAAGCTGACCCCCAAGCAGAAGCAATCTTCTGAGGCTGTTGCCCCCCGAGCTCGTGCCAAAACGAGAAAAATCCTTGTCAGAAAGATCCGGAAAGAAGTTGCGCCATCTTCCCCTGGCCCAGAAATTCTAGTCGTCAACCATGTATGGATCGCCTTCCCTCTTTCATAATTGGTCCTCTGTTCATGCCCATTTTCTTTAATCATGCTCTCTCCCCCTGCAGCCCATCGTCGTGGACGTCTCCAGTGGGGAGGAACCCCCACGCCAGAAGGATTCTTCAGAAGTTCCAGAGGATGTGGACGCTCCTGTTAGAGCTCTGATCACTCTTCGTGATCCTGACGCGACGGTCCTAGAGAGCCCCTCTACGCTGGTTGATGTCCCAGTCACTTCGTCAGATTCGCGAGAGCCGATCGTGACCACGTCAAATACCAGTTCCCCTCTGGAGGGACCATCTACTGTCTTGACCACTACCGATCTTTCTGCACGGGAGACACACCTACCAGAGCCGACTGTTGTCTCATCGGCTGTCGCCCCCTCTTCTAAAGAAGTGACTCCTCCGGACTCTTCTCCTATTGTTAACGTTCCACCTTCAGAAGGGACGCGCCTTCAGGAGCCGACTACCTCTTCATCGGCTATTGCCGCCTCTCTCTCAAGACAGGTATGCTTCACCCCTTAGTTACTTTTGGTCTCTCTTCTGCTCTACCTTACTTACTCGCCTTTCCTCCAGAGTCTGAATCTTTCAGAACTCCTTGCGTTTGATCCTGCATCAATTGGGTCGGCCATACTAGAAGCCGATGACCCTCAACCGGACTCGACCAGCACTGCCAGTCGGCTTCTCCACATGAAGAATCTTCTGTTGGGTCCGATTGACGCCTTGATCCAGGATTCCAGCACGGTGAAACAGATCCTTGATGAGGTCAACTCCCAGCTTCCCGTGAGTCTTCAGGTGAAGCTTTTGCCAGCCGGGCACCTCCCTTCTTTTCGGGCGAAGGTAGCAGAAGCTCGCCATAGGATTGAGATCCGGCGCTCTCAATCGCTTTTGAGAACTATCATCGCCGAGAGGTGTCAGTCGGTCAACCAGAAGAAAGTTGCTCTCGACGCCAAGGCTGACACGTCTGTCTCTGCCCGACGGCTTCATCTCCTGGAGAAGGAACTAGAGGATCTCGAGGCCAAGGTCCGGGCCACCAAACAGCATATTCAAGAAGAAAAAGATCTTATCGCAGGCTCCAAGCGGGAGGCGGAAGTCCAGACTGCTGAACTGAAGGTGGACCTGACCGAGCTGAGCCGCTTGAGCAAACAAGTGATGCCGGGAGCGGACGAAGAGGATGAAGCGGTAATTGCTGAAGTTGATCGCGTCCGTCTCGATGCCATTGCTGCTATCGATGATTTTCTCCAGAAAACCTGTTTAAGATAAACTTTGTATTCACATATCGTGACTTTAAAGTCGATGGTCATGCATCGGCTGTTTAGTAACCCATTGTGTTAATTGCTCCAACAAAACTTCTAAAGTCGATGGTCTTACATCGGCTATTCTAATGATTTCTGAAATGCCTCTTTTTTAACGTATGGGCCGATCACACGTATCGGCCTCTTTTTCGTTCTTATTTTGCCAGAACGTCATCGGCTTCGTAGACCTGGGTCCCCGAGTTCCGTTGGTTCGCATCCTTGCGCTTAACTCCAGCGTCGCCTTGTTTAAGCTCTCTGGTCATATCGTCTTATTGTTGATGGATGACTCACTGGTCATATCGGCTTATAGCCTGATGGATGTCATCGGCTTTATTGCTCGTCGGCCCACATGCTTGGGAAGTATCTCTTAAGATGTTGACTGTTGACTGCCACTTGAAACTTGACGCCATCCAATTCTTCAAGCATGTATGCATTCCCAGGTAGGACCTGGTTAACCCTGTACGGCCCATGCCAATTTGGGGACCACTTGCCATATACCGCGTCCTTAGTTCCCAATGGTAGTACTGCTTCCCAGACCAAGTCTCCTACTTGAAATTCCTTTGGTTTGACCTTCTTATTATACGCACGGGCTACTTTAGCCTTATTCTTCTTAATTTTCTCTAGTGACCAAAGCCTGAGTTCCGTGAGGTCCTCAACATTATCACTCATCAGAGTAGCATATTCTTCAGCTGTTAAATCATTCTGGAACTCTACGCGCCTTGACCCGGCCGTAATTTCCCATAGTAACACAGCTTCCTGCCTGTAGACCAAGTGATAAGGGGAAATTTTCGTCGCCCCATGACAAGATATACGGTATGCCCACAATGCCTCTGACAAGACCTCGTGCCAGCGTCTAGGGTACTCATCAATCTTCCTCTTAATCAACTTGGTAAGGCTATGATTGGACGCTTCAGCTTGTCCATTTGCCTGAGCATAATATGGAGATGATCTGATCAGCTTGATACCCATATCAGCGGCAAACGTATTGAATTCCTCTAAAATAAAAACCGAACCACCATCTGTTATAATGGTCTGAGGGATCCCGAATCTATGAATGACGTGTTCCTTGACAAACTGAATAACATCTCTAGATGCCACCGATTTCATCGGAACTGCTTCTACCCATTTGGTGAAGTAATCTGTGATAGACAAAATGAACTGATGACCTTTGCTAGATGGAGGATTAATTTTTCCGATCATATCCATGCCCCAGCCTCTGAACGGCCATGGTTTAATAATGGGGTTCATCACGGATGCTGGTACCATCTGGATCTTCCCGAACCTCTGACATGCTTGACACCCTTTATAATACTTAAAACAATCCTCAAGCATGGTGGGCCAATAGTACCCTGATCGCCTAATCAGCCATTTCATTTTGTGAGCCGATTGATGAGTCCCGCATGTTCCTTCATGGACTTTATGTAAGAGCCGACTGGACTCAACCGGCTCCAAGCATTTAAGCAACAACCACTCCAAGATCCTATAAAACATGTCGTCCCCTATAAGGACATACCTCGTGGCCTTATATCGTATCCTCTTGGGTGCCCCCCGAGCCGAATCCTTCAAGTAATTGAAGATATCGGCTCTCCAATCCCCCTGGTCCAGTAGGTGTACCTGGTGATTAGATCCATCGGTTTTGTACCCTTAAACCGGTTGTGCCAAATCATTGGCCTCTGTATTCCGAGTCCTAGGTATCCAATAAAAATTTATGTACCTGAACTGGGCTAGTAGTTCCTGGCACTACACCCACAATGGAAATAGTAGCTCGCTTTCACACCTGTATTCCTCCGTGAGTTGAGAGATTACCAATTTTGAATCCCTGAAGACTTCTACCACTTCGGCTCCGGCCTCAAGAAGCAACTCCATGCCTTTATGCACCGCTTCATACTCTGCAAGATTGTTGGTGCAAGTAGTAGGCAATCTGATTGAGAAAGAATATGTTGCCCCCCGAGGCGATACCAGTAGGGTACCGATGCCATATCCGTCCGCACACACTGATCCATCAAAGTACATAGCCCAAGCTCGTACAGAAAGCGTCGCTATGCTGGTATTGAGCCGCTCGGCAATAAGATCCGCTAACGCTTGCCCTTTGACTGACTTTGCGGGTTGATATCGGATATCGAATTCTGATAATGCAAACATCAAATTTTCCCAATCGGCCTTTCAACACAGGAGCCGATAGCATGTGCTTTATAACATCCGATTTGCAGATGATGATTATCTCAGCCGATAACAGGATGTGACGAAGCTTAGTGCACGTAAAAAATAAACAAAGGGATGGCTTCTCCTTATCAGGATACCTTGTTTCTGCGTCCAGCATCCTTCTGCTGAGGTAAAATACCACCCTCTCTTTGTTGTCATATAATTGTACTACCACTGATGCAATGGAAGCGTCACCAACTGACAAATATATGTAAAATGGCCTAGCTTGTCGTGGTGGAACCAACACAGGCGGTCTCGATAAATATTCTTTAATCCCTTCAAATGCCCGTTGCTGTTCTGCCCCCCCAGCGGAATTCTTCATTGGTTTTGATTTTCACCAATTCCATAAAAGTTTCAATCCGTCCAGAAAGATTGGAAATAAACCTCCTGACGAAGTTAATCTTGCCGATAAGTTGCTGAAGCTCGTTCTTGGTAGTGGGTGGCACCATGGTGCGCACAGCTTCCTGACTCTTTTGGCCATTCTTGATTCCTCTTTCATGAACCAGAAAGCCCAAAAACTGCCCAGCCGACACGCCAAAAGCGCATTTCTTTGGGTTCATCCTGAGCCCAAACCTTCTAGTTCGTTCCAGAACCTGTCGTAAATCACCTAGATGTCCTTCGACCGATGCTGACTTTACTACGACATCGTCAATGTAAATTTCCACCAAATTGCCGATCAGATCATGGAAAATGTGATTCATGGCACGCTGATATGTAGCACCAGCATTTTTCAGACCGAAGGTCATAACCACGTACTCGAACAGGCCTACCGCTCCAGGCACTCTGAATGCAGTTTTGTGTATATCTTCAGGGGCCATGAAAATTTGATTGTAACCAGCATTGCTATCCATGAAACTCAAAATTTTATGACCGGCGGCCGCATTGATCAACGTCTCTGCAACATGCATTGGGTATTCATCCTTCGGAGTGGCCCTATTGAGGTCTCTGAAATCTACGCAAACCCGCCATCGGCCATCCTTCTTCTGTACGGGTACAACACTTGAGATTCATTCGGCATACCTGCTAGTCCTGATGAATCCAACTTCTAACATCTTCTCCACTTCTTTTTTCACTTCAACCAGGACATCGGCTTTCATCTGACGGGCTCGCTGTTGGAACGGTCGAAATCCACTTTTGAGAGGGAGCCGATGTTCAACTATGTGCCTATCCAGCCCAGACATCTCTGTATAATCCCAGGCGAAGCAATCGGCACATTCCTTTAACAAAGTTATCTTCGGCTCTCGCAGGGATGAATGTAACTTCTTAAAGACGAACATTGGTCATGGCTTATCCCCAGGACCAATATCTACTTCTTCGAGTTCGTCAGCCGACGTGAAATCATATCCTAGTTTTTCATCCTCCGTTAGATCGATGCTGTAAATGGAAAAAGAAGAGGGTAAAAAGAACTTTGGTCGATCGTCGAGATCGGCCGCTCCATGTATCCCATTATCTCTCAAGTTTTTACAAAAAGAATAAGACTGGCTGTCAGCGCAGGCTATTCCATAATGACTATGACTATGTAAAACACTTGACATCAAAAATCTATATTTCATTTTTTGGGGCCGATTGCAGGAATCGGCCTCCATAGGTACGCCGTGATGACTTGTTTCATGTGACTCTTCTACTCTGTAAGGCCGGTGGATAAGACCAGCCTCAACCCGTTTTTTGTAGCCTCGATGCGATCACACCCTTCTAAACTCATACCAGAAATTGGCTCTTGATCTTCCGCATCCCAGATGCTCATGGCAGCATGCGAAATTTCAATTGAATCATCTGCCTGGACCACCTCCACCTCGTCTCCGTCCCACTGGATTAAACACCGATGCATTATGGAAGGAATGCAACAGTTAGTGTGAATCCAATCTCTGCCAAGTAGGACATTGTAGGTACTTTTGCTGTTAACGACGAAGAAGGAGGTCAGGACAGTCTTATTTCCAATAGTGAGATCCACACTGAGGACGCCCTGAGCTTCTGAAGTCTGCCCATTAAAGTCACTTAGCGTGACATTAGTCTTGATCAGGTCTCCTGTGGACCGCCCCAAACGGCGTAAAACCGAGTACGGCATGATGTTGACTGCTGCCCCTGTATCCACCAACATCTTATTAACAGGCTGGCCGTTTATGTACCCTTTAAGATACAAGGCCTTCAGATGCTTGTAATTCTTGGCTTGCGGCTTCTCAAATATCACCGGCCGGGGTCCTAAATCAAGCTGGGCTACTGATGACTCCTGATGGGCCCGAGCGTGAAATTCTGCAGGGAGCACAAAGACCATGTGCGTATCAGCCGATATCTTCTTATCGGCTCTTGCTGACTTGTGTTGCCACTCCTTTCTAGAAGGGCGTGACTCCTTTTTCTGCACATGATTAACCTGTTCTGCCAGATCCGATCGTGCTTTACTTAATGACTCGATATATTTAGCCTCGGCTTCCTCTAGGCTGCGCAGTCGCTGAACTCTGCGCTTCTGAGAACGATTGAGTCCATCAGGGCACCATTGTGGACGATGATACCTATCCTCCTCTTCATCAAAGTTCTCTCCCTTTGGTGATCGAACTCATTCTTGTCGGGTTGGAACACGCCCTAACCGTCGGAAAACCGAGACTCCCTTTGCATCTGGCTTCACAGGTTCGCACTCTGGGCAATCTCTAGTAGTAGGCAGCCGACTCATACCGGAATCCCAACAATACCTGAAGAACGGGCAGTGCCAATGATCACGAGCATCTTCATGCTTCCTCATGCGCTTCCCAGTGCGACGCTCATATTCTTCCTCCTCGGATTCCCGCTAAAGACGCTGCTGGTACTAGTATTCTTACTTCCTGAGAAGATCAGAAGAAGTTGGCCATTGATTCCTCACATACCTTACTTGTTCTTCTGTGACATACCCTTTTCCTTCTTTTTGGGGCTGATCGCTGGGATCAGCCTCTTTGTTCTTGACTTGGTGGCGTGATATTACTCCCGCCATGTTGATGCCGAGCGCAAAATCCAGCTGTCGCCTTGCAGACCGGTCGAACTTTCTACCATGTTTACACCAGGGAAAGGCTGAGTGTCGACCTTCATGGCGGTCTGGCCTAAGATCAATCGGCCTTGCTCAATAGCCGATTGGATTTGCCGACGGAGCTCCTTGCAGTCGCTTGTGCTATGGGTAAAGGAGTCATGCCATTTACAATATGATCTCCCCTTCAACTCCTGCGCCGTGGGAGGTTTGCATCCTTCCGGAAACTTCAACTGATTTTCTTTTAATAATAGGTCAAAAATTTGTTCGACTTTACTCATATCAAAGTCAAACCCCTTTGCAGGCCCAGTTTGCTTCACCCACTTACAGGGCACGGGATTTGCGCCCCGAGTCCACTCTGCGACTGATACTTCTTGCTCGTCCCCGGGGTCTTCGGGCTCCTCTGCATCAACAACCGCCACTTGACGCTTGAATTTTTCTTGATACAGCTCAGGATGACGTTGCTCATGCGTGGTCAGCTTCTGGACCAAATGCGCCAAAGAGGTGAATTCCAATTGAAAAGCCAGATCTCTGACCGGCTTCAATAATCCCAATGATGCCTATTCGACTACTTTTTTCTCTGAAATCCGTGTTGAGTAGCATCTATTCTTCACCTCCCTGAAGCGTCGGACGAATTCCGCCACGGTCTCTCCATGCTTCTGTTGTACCTGCGCCAAATCGGCAATTCCTGCTTCTGCAGCTTCTGAATGATACTGAATGTGGAATTGTTCTTCCAGCTGCTTCCAGGTACGTATAGAGTCAGGACCTAATGACGTATACCATCCAAAGGCTAGTCCTGTGAGCGATTGCGAGAAAAACCTTACTCGCAACGGATCCGATACTGAGATCATCCCCAACTGTGTCAGGTATCGGCTCACCTGTTCAATAGAACTGGAACCTTCCGCCCCACTGAATTTGGTAAACTCAGGAAGCCGATACTTAGGCAGCAATGGGATTAGATCGTAACCGCTTGGATACGGCTTGGTATAGCCGATCGCTCTCCTTTTTGGTAATATGCCAAACTGATCCCTCAGAATAGCGTAGATTTGCTCCGCTGTTTGTAATCCTGGGGCCGAGTGTGTACTATCGTGGCTCGGCCCGGTAGCGTAAGTTGCTAGCCATGCTTGTTTATCTGCATCCGCTCCGGGAGTCCCTCCAACTGCTCTCTGTACCAGATTATTGCTATCCGGTATATAGGCGCATATATAGCCATGTGGGATCTCTCTTGGTGGCTCGCTGAAGAACTGGTGATCCATAGGATCACCACCCACTTTATAAACAACATAAGCCGGAGAGCCATGTGACTCTGCAGCTGCGAGCGCATAAGGCAATAGTGGCCTAGTTTGGAACGGCAATTCCCCTTTATGACTTCCCAAGGTAGGCCCAGTTGGAGAGTGCTGATGCTTCATAATTTCTTGGACCACACGTAAAGCCACACGCTCGAAAGCGTTGACCAAACTCTCAGAATGTCGGTGCAACGAGTGAGCCACCGCATAATTTACTTCTACCGCAGAGCTCTGGTATGGTCTTTAGATGGGACAGACAGATCTACTCCATCAAGAGCACCTTCGAGTGAAAACCCTTTCCACCTAACACCATGCTTGCGAGTCCTTTCAAAAGAGCCGATGAGATCGGCTTCGAATTGAGTCTTGATTTCATCATATCTCTGCTTATGCTCAGCAGAGAGCTCCTCGTAGGTGATCGGATCATCCCTTGCCATCCCGTTGACCGCAACTGACGAAGTTGACGAAGATGACGAAGTCGTCGAAGATGATGAAGATGGTGATGACGATGATGATGAAGATGGTGATGACGATGATGATGACGATTGTCCCACCGGGCGTGCCAGAATGTGTTGTCGGTCAAAACCCGCCTGCGAGCAGTGACAGGCAACACGAGGAGCCGGGAGGCTCCCGGGACTGCTAGTGGGCCCCGGACCCTCGGTCAACAGCCCAGTAATCCGGCGCACACCCTGACTTGGAGTCGCTAGGTGTGCCACCTGACCCTGCACCTGATCAGGAAGGTGTGATGTATTAAATTCCTGTATGCACAGACACGTGTAAAGGTTAGTCCGAGCCGTGATCAGCTCATCACTTCCTCCCCGGTATCGGCTGTGAAGAGCCGATTGCATCAATACCGGATCGGATCTATAAATAAGCAACAGATGTACTTAATGGCAATATAAATCCTGCTTCATAAATATTAATTTAATCCAATCTACGATAACTAAGCCCTCACTGCATGATCGGAACATCTTACACGTGATTGAGCCTAACAGATACCGATAGCATCGGAACTATCAACCTAATCAGAGGCCTAAAAACCAGTCGAAGAGCCGATTCCCGGAACAATCTCTTTTCAAGCTACGATCCGATGCTAATCATACTGCCGGAACTTTCAACTCGTTTGCAAGGCCTAATCATGCACATATCAAACTAAATCTCTGATAAACAGAAACTAATAACAACAGATTGGATCTATTAATAAAGATAAAGCAAGACATGACCATTGTATCCAAAATCGGACACGATGACCACCAAGCACTCACGAGCAACGAGCAAGGCACGATCGAATATGAAGAAAACAACGTTACTCTATGTGTGCTAAGATAACTAGTGCTACTCGCCATCTACAAAGCTTCAGAATCAGAAACAAATAAAGCAAACGGGCATGGGTGATGCTACCCCGATCACGCAGAGCGTGATTGGGGCCGCATGGCACTTACCCGAGAAAACCCTAAAACAGGGGTGGCGATGCGCCGAGAGTTGTTGATGAATAATTCTGATTCTTGTTTATTCATGGTACATATTTATAGTCCGTAGACTTGTCTTTCTTAACCAACCCTAACCAAACATGACACGAATCTTAACTACCTATATCTATATCTATACGGCCTCTCTGGCCCCAAGGCATCCGCACAAGGTCCAATTCGCAGGCCCATCATAGTTATCGTCTAAGCCCATCTTGCTCCGTGGCCCACTTCCAGCCCATCCAGATTATGGTGATAACACACAGTTTATCATTATTTCCGGCAATGGTTTCTCGACAATAGGCAAGTCCATCAAGAGCTCACGAAGCCAATCGGCTTCCACTGTAGCTGTATCTAGTGCTGTGAGTTCTGCCTCCATATTAGACCTCATCAGTATCGTCTGTTTGCATGATCTTCATAAAACCGCAGCACCACCAAGAGTGAAAACGTATCCACTAGTGGCATACAGCTCATCTCGATCCGATATCCAATTAGCATCACTGTATCCTTCCAGTACTGTAGGAAAAGCGGAATAGTGAATCCCATACTCCATAGTACCCACCAAGTAGTGCATTACGCGCTCAAGCGCATGCCAATGATCATCTCCCAGATTACTAGTAAACCGGCTCAACTTGCTAACAGCAAAAGAGATGTCAGGCCTCGTTGCACTCGCAAGATACATGAGTGAGCCAATCATCTGTGAATATCTTAATTAGTCTCTACCAATTCTTCTGTTCTTTCGAATGATCGAGCTCGGGTCATAGGGAGTTGGACTAGATTTTCTATCCTTATAGCCAAACCGATTCAACATTTTCTCCACATAATGGGATTGCGAAAGAGTAATCCCATTCTCTCCCTTGATCAACTTGATGTTGAGAATAACATCAGCCTCACCAAGATCTTTCATATCAAAACTTTGCCACAAGAATATCTTGAGCTCATTGATTACATCAAGACTAGTGCTAAAGATCAGTATATTGCGGACATACAAACACAATGTAACTCCTTGGCCCCCACCATAGCGGTAATACACACATCGATCAGTCTCATTGACACTAAAGCCTGCTGATACGAGTGTCGAGTTGAATTTTTCATACCATTGCTTAGGTGCTACTTCAGGCCATACAAAGATTTATACAACTTGCACACCTTGTCCTAATGACCCTCTACTACAAAACCATCAGGCTGTGTCATGTAGATTTCCTCTTCCAGCTCTCCGTTGAGGAAAGCTGTCTTAACATCCATTTGATGGATGAGAAGACCATGCGAGGCAGCTAGGGAGAGTAGAACACGAATAGTAGTCAATCTCGCAACAGGTGAGTAAGGATCAAAGAAATCTTCGCCTTCTTTCTGGGTGTATCCCATAGCCACAAGACGAGCCCTGTACTTGTCAATAGTACCATCAAGATAAAGCTTTTTCTTGAACACCCACTTGCAACCCACAGGTTTGCAACCATACGGTCTTTCGACCAGCTCCCAAGTTCCATTGGAGAGAATGGAGTCCATCTCGCTACGAACAGCTTCTTTCCAATCATCCGCATCGGGAGATGAGAATGCCTCAGTGATTGTTTTGGGAGAATTATCTATGAGATAAACAGTGAAATCATCACCAAAAGACTTTGCAGTCTTTTGCCTCTTGCTCCTCCTAGGAGCATCGCTGTGAATCTCCTCATGATTTGATTCAAGTGTGTGTTCATCATGCTTAGAAAATTCAACAGATTTAGGAGTTGTCTTCACTGTTTCATTCAGAGGTAATGAAGATATAACATGCGAGTCTTTCATAGGAAAAATATTCTCAAAAAAGTAGCATCACGAGACTCAAGCAGTGAATTTATATGCATATTAGGCACCTCAGATTTAACTACTAGAAATCTATAAGCAATGCTATGATGTGCATAACCTAAAAAGATACAATCCACAGTTTTAGATCCCAACTTGCGTTTCTTGTTGATTGGCATTCACCTTGGCCAAACAACCCCATGTGCGCAAGTAAGAGAGTGAATGTCTTCTTCCAATCCACTCCTCGTAAGGAGTCTTTTCCTTATTCTTCATGGGAACTCTATTTAGGACATGACATGTAGTCAATACTGCCTCCCCCACCATGCCTTAGATAATCCAGCGGTGTCTAACATAGCGTTAACCAAGTCAGACAACGAGCGATTCTTCCTTTCGGCAACCCCGTTTGATTCGGGTGAATAGGGAGGCGTCCTCTCATGAATAATGCCGTGTTCTGCACAGAATAAGTTAAAATCGTTACAGAAATATTCACCTCCTCTATCGGACCTAAGTCGTTTGATATTTTTCTCAAGTTGGATTTCTACTTCACCCTTATAGATTTTAAAGCAGTTAAGAGCCTCATCTTTCGTTTTTAACGAGTACACATAGCAAAATCTAGTTGCATCGTCAATCAAGATCATCAAATATCTTTTTCCACCTTCTATTAGCACGCCATTCATCTCACAGATATCTGAATGGACGAGTTCTAGAGGTGCCAAATGTCTCTTCTCTGCCACCTTATGAGGTTTTTGAGGTTGGTTAGATTGCACACAACTATGGCACTTAGAACCTTTGACTATGGAAAAATTCGGAATTAAACTCATGGTGGAAAATCGAAACACAGAGCCAAAATTCAGATGACATAAACGCGAGTGCCAAACAGATGCAGCGCTCTCATTTATACCATTAGAAATTAAGTTCATGGACTTATTACAATAATCTAAAATTGAAAAATGGAACAAGCCTCCGCACTCATAGCCTTTACCGATAAATTGTCCACACTTAGATACGACAAATTTATTGGACTCAATCACTAATTTAAAACCATCCTACACAAAAGGGAGCCACTAACTAGATTCTTGCCGATAGTAGGGACATGCTGCACATTCTTCAGTTGCACGATCTTTCCCGAAATAAGTTTCAGATCGACCATGCCAACACCACGAACAGTAGCATACGACCCCTTGCCCATCATCACTGTAGAATCCCGAGCGGTCTGGTAAGAAGAAAACAAGGTGGCATCAGAACACACATGAACATTTGCACCAGTATCAAGTCACCAACTAGTAGATTGAAATACTAAAAAAACCGAAGGTAAAGAATTATACCCACTGGTTTTCACACCAGCCATGGTGACCGTGTTCGCAGTCTTTTGCTCAGTTGAAGGCTTCCTGTGATATTCAGGTATTTAGGATTAAAACACACTAGATTCTAGTATATAAAGTGTGTATGTTTGATCTTTTGTATGTGTGCTAAAACTTTAATTCAAAGGCAAAAGGATATTTTTGTAATTCTGGAAAATTTAAGTCCTTTGGTGTAAAATGGGTGAGAATGGGAGGTAAAATCAAAACATGTGAAGGTTGTTTTGCAAAAAGGTAAGAACTTACTTTTAAACCACAAATAGAAGTGAAACTATCCTAAGGATTCAAGTGGAGTGTAGAATTTAAATAGGATTTATCCGAAGTTTAAAACTTTACAAAGTTTTAAAATAGATTCAAATCCTTAACTCTTTTGAAACTGGATCTTAAAGCAAAGTTGTAGATCTTGCTAAGCTCTACACGTTTTCTTTTAGGCATATTTTTATTTGAGCTATGGTTTGAAAGTCAACTTAGCTTCACAGCGGAGTCCCTGCACTTCTTATAAATTGCAGAGTAGTCCTCCTTCGTCTACCTCCGGTCCCCCTGCTCTGCTTCTCTCTGCGCCGACCCCGCCGCCCTCGTCGGCCAATTTCCCGAGCTCCAGCTGCCCCGCGCCGCTCTTCTCTGCGCCACGTGCCGCTCCAGCACCGCGCCCGCCGCTCCCCACCCGGCGTTGGCCCTCTCCCTGCTCCTCCATGTCGCGCCGCCGCCCGAGCCGCCACGCGTGCCATCGAGCTTGCTAGCACCTGCTCTCGCTCGCCATGCCTCCTCCTCGACTTGAAGCACGTCCCTGAGCTCCCAGTGCACTCCCTCTTGCATTCACGCACCCACATTTGCACTGCCTTTCTACTTCCCGAGCGCGACGCCTTGCCGGAGCTGCTGCTCGTCGTCGACAGCCGCCTCCGCCGCCTCCCACCCTCGATCCAGTGCTCCAGTAGCGCCGCCGCCACCCACTGATGCTCACAGACCTGCCCAATTTCGCTCTCCCGCACTAGATCGACCGGACCACCACGCTAGTGAGCTACAGTTCCGCCGCCGTCCCGACACCTCGCCGCCCCTTAGCCCCGGCCAAGCGTACCATCAGCACCACATCATCGCGAGGAAGCTTCCTAGCTACTTCCCCGCCACTCTCCGGCACTCTGGCCACCGGAACTCCATCGCCGCCCCTCGAAGCCCCGCCGCCCGCCCCTGTTCACCGTCGACTCACCGCCTCGGTCCCTCTCTTCCCCAACACCGGCCACCCCCGTGACCGCCGTAAGCTCCTGAACCTTTTACCCCACTTGCCCCTCGCTGGAATTCGGTCGTCATCGATCGGGTTCTCTGTGTAGCCCGGTCAAGGATCCAATTGCAAGAATTCAAAACTTTCTATGGGCCTTTCTGTGGAAAAAGCAGTACCCCCCCATTTCAAATCAGCCAACTTTGAAAATCCATAGGAATTCGTATAAAAATCCAAAAATTATTAAACTAGTTTTGTTGTACTCTAGGAGTTTAGCGCGACTACTTTTGTTACTAGAGATTGGTTTGAAACCAAATACTTTTTGAGTTATTTTAAAGTTTATCAAAAGGGTAACTTGAGTATAATTTTTGCAAGCTAGCTCTATTGTTTGTGATTTTTGGTATGTAGGCTGTTTAGGGTATGAGTAATCTTGTGTGCAAATCTCACTTATATTACTGAAATCTAGCTTGAATTAATTTAAACTTATGCAAATCAAGCTTAAAATGGTTTAAATTTGTTCAAACATGTTACTCAGGTTTTCATGCTTAGATCTTTTTACCATGTGATGGTCTGTAAGTAAGTAGTTCATAGTAAATCTTTCAAGAATTTAGGTCACTGTTTTGCCTATGGTTTGAATTTAAACTTAAAATTTTAACTTAAATCAAATGCTTTAGTTTCTGTTTTCAGAAAATTATGAAAAATTCATAGTAAGCTCATCCACTAGAAGTAAGATTACCCACAAAAATTCAAAGCCATAGTCTTTGTGGATTTCAAAATAAAAATCAAACTTGTTAACTTAATTCAATTAATTCAACTAATTATGATAATTGAATTAAGATACCCATAGTAGGGTTAAATTCAAATTGCTTGTGTTATGAAGTTGTGTTTATCCATTGTTAGATCCTGCATATCATGTAGAGTCAACGACACTCGACGACGGAGACTACGAACTAGTCCCGGAGCCCGAGCAAGGGTTTTCTGAAGATCCTACGAACGTCGCCGAGGATATAACTGAAGCCCCGAACCAAAATTCGGAAGTCTTGGACATCCCTGACCCTAGCCCCGCTTAAGAAGGCAAGCCCCGGTGCATAACCCGGTATTTTAAATTATTACACTTATACGGTTTCTACTTATATATCTATATTATGCATTAAGTTTAGGAGTTGAAATGGAACCCTAGATGCATGAATCTTAGGAACCTATATATTGTGCCCAAGTCCTTATCGAATAGATGTTCTGGTAATAGGACCGGCAGAAGTCGAGTGATTTCCTATCACTCGCGCGATATAGGAATTGAATGTTTACTATTCTGAATCACTATACGGATGATGGACGGGGTCTTGTGCAGTATCATGACTTGGAAGGTTATCCCGTCTATATTGATAAAAGTTGATAAGGTCGCAGTGTGTGGTAGCTGTGGTAAAGCGTTTGAAAGTACTGGCCGCATGCCGCGAAATATGGAAAGCGGTAAATCTAGTAACCAATCGGCCCGAGGAGTCGACATACCTCCCACCACTCGTAATTTAGTTTCTCGCACACGCACCGACGTGCGGGAATATGTTCCGCAGCGGATGAGAGTACGTCCTACAGTCATGCACACTGTAGGAATACGTTTCGCACAGGCGGACAGGAGTATGGTCATGTAATCGCACTATAGTCATACGTCCTGCATATTGGATGTGCGTATGGTCCTACAGTCGCTTGTGGTGGCCGTGATCCACAAGTCGGAATGAAAGGCAAACGGTTGCTTTGGAATGATCATTGAATGTTCCAAGCATGTGAGTTAGGTTTACACTTGCAAGGTTACGAAACTCGATTCAGAATCGTCCGTTTCTCGCGGAGACTGATACTGCTGATTCGTTCTGCCACATAAAGTAAGAACAGTAACTATTGTTGGAATAATCTTGATGGATGTTAATCTCTACCTTGCTTGTCTAGTATAGATGCTTACCTAGAATGGTTAATGCAACTAGAAGCTGAAAGCTAAAACATGAAAGTTAGATCATCCTCTTTGTTGCTTTTCAGCTGAAATTAAATCCAAAACCATTACAAGTCTTCATAAGTCTAGTTACATGGCAAAGTATACTATGAAACGGTTAAGTCTTGCTGAGTATTAGCATACTCAGTCTTGATAGTCTGCTTTTCAGGTATGGCCGGTGAAAACCAAACAGATAGTCCAGCCTGGCTGTTCTCTGTTCCGTTTAGCTGGTCCGTGGAGTGGGATCCGTCCCCGGCTGGCAATGACCCTCCGGAATGACGCCATATTTCGGGCTGAACGTGGTGTCAACTTTCATGACGTGTGTAGTCACGTGTGAATTTCTTCCGCTGTGACTCTGAACAAGCTGTTTTGCTTGTTGTGTTAAACAATGTTTGTATAAGTTTACATTAAGCTTGAAATAGTTTGTAATAATGTTTATTATCTCTGTAAATGAAAAGTTGCTGAGTGGTGGTGTGATTGTAAACTCGCTTTCGTGCGAGGTAAAACTACTTCGATCCTGTTGAACCGTGGTTGTATCGGGCGGTGACCCGACAGACCAATGGGTTGTTCCATTTGAAGTGCGTTGAGTTAGTATCGCCTGTATAGCGATGACTAGCGCACTTGAGCCGGAATAATTCAGCCGGTTCTGCCACACTTCCTTCCTTTGCGATGTCGGCACTTCTTTGCCCAATGATCGGTATATCCACACACAAAACAGCCTTGACCTTCCTTGAACTTTTTCTTCTTGAAAGTAGTGGTAGGCTGCGGCTTGATCTTTTTTTCTCCTGCCCTTGCCTTTGCCATGAGACTTCTGCACCATGTTGGCACTAGTCTGGCCCTCAACAGCCTTAGATCACCCATCCTTGGCCCGAGCTTTTCCTCAACATCAAGAATGCTATTAGATCAGACACTGATATCTCCATCCTCTTATGTTTGAGAGTAGTGACGAAATCCCTCCATGAAGGAGGCAACTTGGCAATGATGCCACCAGCCACAAACTTGTTGGGTAGGTTGATCTTGAGGTGCTCAAGCTCCTTGGCCATGCACTGTATCTCATGAGCCTACTCGACTACAGATTTCCCATCGGTCATCTTGTAGTCATGGTACTGCTCCATAATGTACAGCTCAGCGCCAGCATCTGTACCGCCATAGTCGGCCTCCAGGACATCCCACAACTTTTTAGCGTCTGTATGATGAAGGTACACATCCTGTAGACGATCTACAACTGTACCGATCACAGCGCCCACAAAAAGTGTGTTCACCTCGGTAAAGGCCTTCTCCTACTCAGGGGTAAGAGGCCCCTCAGGTTTGCCCTTGGACACCCACAGCACGTTCATGGCAGAGAGCCACATAATCACTCTCGTTTGCCACTCTTAAAGTGCTCACCAGAGAACTTCTCGGGTCTCAGAGCATCAACAAATCCAGCCATGAAACTGAAATTCCTATAATAAAGTTTTTTATTGATGGAATAAATAAGAGTTTCAGTTTTAAATTAATCCGAAGATAAATATGACCATGATGAAAAGTGCGTACAGAAAACGAAAAATTTCGCGCGTGATATCCGTAACAGATTCGAAGTGGTTCTTGCTTCTTCCTCTCACCCACACTTGCAAGAGCATGGAGAGCATCCAACTATTTAAGTTTGTCGGGTTTTATCCGGCTGCCCACCGAGGGGTATACCCAAGGTGGTAGGTTTTAGGTTGGGATGCGCCGAGATCAGGAACTCGACGGTGCTAACAACACAAGATTTAGATAGGTTCAGGCCGCAATATGCGTAATACCCTACGTCCTGTATGATGGTTTGTATTGCCTTGATGTTGATCTGGTGATCTCCTGTTTTGAGGGGGTCCCTGCCCGCCCTTATATATCCGGGGGGACGGGGTTACATGAATCCTAGCCAGATACTAGCTTAGGAATCATACTCAAGTACAACTCGAGTTGTTTCCTTCTATATCGACTAGTTCTACTCCGCATGCGGGTAGAATACAATATAAACAAGGTACAGTACACGTCCTATCCCCTAGCCCAATACGGACTCCTTGATGTGCACAGCCCCGTAGCCCCGGGTCTGACAAGCCCCCGAGCTCTTCGTAGCTGAGCACTGCAGACTCTTCGAGTACTTCTGAAGCAATCTTCGACTTCTTTCGAAGCTCCGTCTTGAAATTTCTCTTCAAATACTCTTCTGACTGCATCGAAACTATGAGGTGCTCATGCCCCGAATTCTTTCTTTTATATGGGGTGCGATGAATTTCCATATGGAGTAGCCCCCGAGCCTTAGGTTGAATCAAAGAATCAAGCTGAGGGTCAAACTAGTCTTGAATCTTTCTTCTTATCCTTCAAGTACTTTCGAAAAATAAATGGTCGATGTCACATGTCTCACAGCCCCCGAGCCTTGAATCCAAATTTTTTGGAAAAAAGGATCCCAAAGGTCGTGGCAAAAATGCTCCCTTTTGATAAAATATAGTCTAAGAGGAGGTAATTAGCAGAAATTGAACTTGAAACTCAAAAAACCTCTTTTTTCGGGACAATTAACCCTAAAAAAATGGTTAGTCAAGTAACGGCCCAAAAAATCCACCAAAAAACTGCCCGTGGTCCAATTATTCCCCTTGCGCGACGCTTCACCTTTCGCACAGTAAACCACTGCCTGAGCACTGATTATTTAACCTCGCAGTCAGTTAGGATTTTTCCTGTGCCTTCAGATCTGACGCCGCTGCCAGAGATAAAACAAAACCCCAACTAGAGCTTATCCTGCCATCGCCCTTCCGCCGCCCTGCATAGTCGAAAATCTTCGAGCCTGCCACTGTAGCCCCCGAGCGTTGTGCGAACAACTCGTGGCTTAACAGATTTGAAATGCCGCCGAAGAAGACCGACCAGAAGGACTTGAAAGAAGCGCAAGCAGCAACTGGCGAATGGTCGATTAGTAAGTGTTCTCGCCACAATCTCGCAAATTTGGTGTTGGGAGGTCTGCTTCAGGAGAGAGATCTTGTCAATTGGCGCCTTCCCTTTCGTGATCCGTTCCCCATGAAAAGCGTCGACGAAATCGTTTCTTTCTGTTCTTTTGCTGAACGATGATTTGCCCTCCCCACTTGTTCGTTCTTCCGTGGCCTTCTCTACTTCTACGGGATTGAGCTGCAACACCTTAACCCCAACTCGATCTGCCATATCTCCATTTTCATCCACTTCTGTGAAGCCTTCCTCGGAATTGAGCCCCATTGGGCTCTTTTCCGCTATCTTTTCCGCGTGAAGCCCCAGCCCACCTCAAAAAATACTTCTGCGATAGGGGGCGCTGGTATCCAGCTTAGGCAACACGATAGTGAAAAATACATATCTTACAAATTTCCTTCCAATATCCCCGGGTGGAAACAGCAATGGTTCTACATTGCGAACCACGCCCCCCAACTCCCTGTGCGGTCAGGCAGGCCCCCTGTTCAGCGCGGCGAATGGTCATTGCAACCCGGTGAAGCCGAGATGGACCAAGTAAAAGAGCTGCTCGAGTTGATTGCCGCACACAAAGAGATGGGGGTAACCGGAACATCTGTGATGTTATCATTCTTCAAACGCCGAATTCAACCCATCCAACAGCGCCATACCTTCGGATTCGAGTACATGGGTACTGAAGACCCATCCCGTATGTGCGCAGAAGAGCTTGGAGACGATGCTGCGCTTGTTCGCGTCAAGCGAATTCTGCTGGATGTGGATGCCGTCCCTTATGTTCCAGCGGGATTTACAGCCCAGAATCGACCACCATCGGTGAGTGTTTGACTTCTTGACTTCTCCCTTGATCTGTAGAGTTAAGACTAACTGATTATCTTATCATAGGATTCAACGGCGCTGTATCGGAGTTACCTGCCGCAACCCGATCTGCCTCGACCTTATCACACATTGCCCAGCGCTGCAGCCAAGGCACAGAAAGAAAGAATTGCTGGCAGCGAGTCGGCCGCGGGCAGCCGGGCAACCGGGGAGAGGGTGCAAACAAACAACTCCTCCGGATCATCCGTGGAATTATCTGACGACGCACCTCTAATTCCCCAGCGGCGCCGAGAGATGCGAAAACGCAAGGCCAAGACCGCTGACCTCGCCGGGTAAGTGTTTGTCAAACTATAAAGGTGTTTTGCTGAATACTGATAACAACTCTGTTTTGCAGTCCTTCATCTTCCATGCCCAGCCCCCAGCGCCAGAGAGTAGCCGAAATGGCCCCCACCGGGAAAGATGCGCCAGAAGCCAGAGCCATAGAAGTCGATAGGGCGGACCCGTTACCTTCTCTTGCAGATGATGTGACGATCGCCGTGGCGGGCACTGTATCGGGGCAGCTCACGCCCTCGATTGAAACAGCTCCGCCGCCCGCAGTAGGCGTCGCGGCCATCGCCACACCAGTGCTGTCAGCCCCCTCGCCTTGCACACCGTCACCTCCGGCCACGAGTACTGTGGTGAGGAAGCCATTGAAGCTGGTGTGGAGGAAGCCAACAATGATCCGATCCCAAGTGTAAGTAACGCTTTGGACCCTGCCCTTAGCCATGTGTGGAAATCACAGTAAAAGTGTTGTGCTGTTGTCTTAAGCAGATCAACAGCTGCGGTGACGCCAGAACTCGAGTTGGCTCCACCAGCCCCCGAGCCTTCGCCCGGGCAAGCCAACGCGCCGGAGCCAGCAGAGAGGGCAGATGTGGCCATGCCTGACTCGCCACTGCCCGAGCTCCAGCACGCGGAACTCGAAACCCCTGGCGATGAGCAAGTCAAGGCCGCCGTTGCCGTAGCCGTCGAAGTTGCAGGTAAATGATCCCGCTGCCTTCTGCCGTAATCATCGCTACGTTAAACACTCGTCCTTTGCAGAGACCCCGCAGCCGTCAGCCTTGGAGGGTGCGGGTGCTTCTAGCGAAGCAACCGTGCTGCCAACCCCTGGAGGAGAGAACGATGATACACTCCAAGAGATGCACCTCCCAAGGGACGACCTGAGCCGCCTGTGTCAGATGATCAAGGCGATCGACCCGTTTGCTCTAGTAAAACTTGTCTAAATCGCTGGTAACTATATGCTCAAGTCGTCTGTCTCTGGTGCCCGAGAACGCGCAGGATATGAACCAAAAAACTGCAGTGAAGCTGGAAGAATCCACCAAGCGTATCGACGAGCTGATGCAGGAGCGAGCCGGCTTCGTGCAAACCATCACCGAGCTCCAAGGCCGACTCAAGGAGCAGCGAAAAACCCATCAAGGTACGTTGAATTCGATTCTCGAAGCCGTACCCGTAGCTGATAACTCCATGGTCTGAAACCTGCTTATCATCGCAGAACTTAAAGAACTCTTAAATTATAAAGAGGGATTGCTTACTGATTTGAAGAACATGCTGAATCACCGCGCAGATGAAGTCGAGGGTCTGCGGAAAGTGATGGCCGACATGGAGAAGCAGTTCGTCGACTATCTCCAGCGGATCAAGACTTTGGGCGAGGAGAAAGAGCAGCGCCAGAAGGAACTCGATGATTTGAAGACGGCGGCCCAGGAACTCGTAGAGATGGTGGACCCTCAGGAAGACTTTGCTGAAAATGGGCCACCACTACTGGATCGACTTCGCGGAGCGCCGCAAAAGATCATCAACTTTGTCACCGAGGCGGCCACATCATACGTGGGTCATGCTCTGGGCCTTGTGAAGTCCTTATGTCCAAACGCTCGGCTAGAAGTACTCGCGGAGGGTGCAGCTGCTGATTGTACTGATGAAAACTTCCATGAGTATTTGCTAGAGGTCCGGCCAATAGCTGAAAAAATTGTGGGAAACATGGTCCAGGATTGAACCGTTAGTGTTTATGACTTTTGTAATATAATAAACCACCTTTGTTCTCTTGTAGCCTTATGTGAAGTCTAAGAGTCCCATCTGCTCTGTAGTGGGGACATGCTACCTCTGAGTGCAACGACTCAGAGAGTAGTCGATTTAGCTCTGCATGTGAGCTCATCGGGTGAGCTAGATAAGATCCAACCGAAGGGATCCAATCGTACCCGGAACGCGCGGTTTGTGGCGCGACGACTAGGATGCCCATGGAAAACAGTCGAAAACTACCCTGAAGTGTAACAATCGCAGGAGTAGCCTATCATGCGGACATGTCAAACAAGTTAGATAGAACCCGAGCCAGACGGGCCTAACCAGTTTGAAAAAACACGATTATCATCGCGACGACCCATGTGCCACTAGCAAGTAGTCGATTTGTATAAAACTTGAGCGTGGCCAAAGCCGCCGCGTTTGTATTCAAGAATTTACATTTCGGGTCATGTGGCACAAAGCCGCCAGATCGACCCAGAAAAGAAAAACTTGCCCTTGACGCATACAGAAATTGGAAACGAATCTGCTTAGGGGTAGAACCGTCGCAGGTGCTGGATATTCCATGAATTGGGTACATCCTGACCATCGGGGTGTTGAAGTCGGTAAGATCCTGGTCTTGTAACCCTCTTGACGATGAACGGTCCCTCCCATCTTGAGTTAAGCTTGTGCAAACCCGACTCATCCTGAACGCGACGAAGGACGAGATCGCCTATGCTAAACGACCGTTCCTTAATGTGGCGATCATGATATCGGCGGATTCCCTGTAGGTAACGGGCTGACTGAACGAGAGCGGAGCTGCGAGCCTCTTCGACAGAGTCCAACTCCAGCTGTCGTGCTTCGTCCGCCTCGCCTTCTTTATACATCTCGACCCTTGGGGAGTTCCACATGATATCTGCTGGGAGAATTGTCTCGGAGCCGTAGACAAGAAAGAACGGGGTCTGCCCTGTGGCCTTGGAAGGTTGAGTCCTGAGCCCCCAGATGACGTGTGGCAACTCGTGAATCCACTTCCCGCCCTTTTTGCTATTGGCATCGTAGAGTCTCTTCTTGAGGCCGTCAATGATCAAGCCATTTGCCCGCTCGACTTGCCTATTTGCCCTTGGGTGTGCCACCGAAACATACTTGACCTCGATGGATGAGTTTTCACAGAATTCCGAGAATTGGTTGGCCGTGAAATTTGAACCCAAATCGGTGATAATAGTATTGGGGAAGCCGAACCGATGCAAGATGTCGGAGATGAAGTCGACCACCCACCCTGTCTGGAGTAAGCTTGGCGATCGGCTTGAACTCGATCCACTTGGTGAACTTGTCGATAGCCACCAAAAGATGAGTAAAACCTCCTGGCGCCGTTGCGAAGGGCCCAATCATGTCGAGGCTCCAGCAAGTGAACGGCCAGGAAGGCGGTATAGTGATGAGGGTGTGGGCCGGGACATGAGTTTGCTTGCCAAAGAACTGGCAGTTCTGACATCTTCGCACCAGATCCTCGGCATTAGACACGGCGGTGGGCCACCAGAAGCCAGCTCGAAACGCTTTGCCTACTAGCGTGCGTGACGCTGCATGGTTACCGCACACGCCCTCGTGTATCTCTCGCGAAATGTCCAGACCTTCTTCTGTTGTGACGCACTTCATGAGTACTCCAGATCGTGCGTCGCGCCGATAAAGTTTGTCTTCGACAACAACAAACCCCTTGCTCCGTCGCATGACGCGGGTGGCAGCAGCGCTCTTAGGGTCCATCCCCGCCGGTAATACAAGAACTCGGATGAAGTCGATAAAAGGTCCTCTCCAGTCCTCGCCGACCAGCATAACCTCCCGCTCTGGCTGTACAGAGCCAGTAGCGGTGGAGACCTGCGGTGAAGGGATGATGGACGAGTGCTTCAACTCCTGAACGAATACCCCCGCTGGGACTTGTGCTCGGGTTGATCCCAGCTTAGATAAGGCATCGGCAGCGACATTGTGCTCCCGCAGCACATGATGAACTTCTAGGCCAGAAAATTTGTTTTCTAGCTTGCGTACCTCCTGTACAAAGGCTTCCATGGTCTCCTTGTTGCAGTCCCACTCCTTGTTGACTTGCTGAACGACCAAAAGTGAATCGCCGTATACAAGTAGCCGCTTGATCCCTAGTGATATCGCCAAACAAAGCCCGTGAAGCAAGGCTTCATACTCGGCTTCATTGTTAGATACCTCCCAGAGGATTTGGAGGACGTACTTGAGTTGTTCGCCTCTTGGGGAAATGAATAAAACTCCAGCGCCGCCGCCATCGAGCTTGAGAGAACCATCGAAGTACATGGTCCAATGCTCTGGCTTGTCGACTGGATTTGGAACTTGATTTTCCCTCCACTCTGCCATGAAATCGACTAGAGCTTGGGACTTGATTGCAGTGCGTGGCTTGAAGTCGATCGACAAAGCCCCCAGTTCTACTGCCCATTTTGAAATACGACCCGTGGCGTCCTGGTTGTATAGGATATCCGCCAGCGGGTAGTCTGTGATCACGGTGATCTGGTACTCTTCAAAGTAGTGGCGTAATTTCCTTGAGGTGATCAATATGCCGTAGAGAAGCTTTTGGACCGCCGGGTACCGCACCTTAGACTCCGAGAGTACCTCACTGACAAAGTACACGGGCCTCTGTACGCCAAAAGCATGGCCCTCCTCGGAGCGTTCGACAACAATAGCGCTGCTAATAACATGGGTAGTTGCCGCAATGTAAAGTAAAAGGGTCTCATCCGGCAATGGAGCTGTGAGGATCAGCGGCGACTGTAGGTGTTGCTTGAGATCCTGCAGAGCCCGCTCGGCTTACTCTGTCCAGTGAAACTTTTCCTGGCGCTTTAAGAGTCTGAAAAAAGGTAGTCCTCTCTCCCCGAGCCGGGAGATGAATCTGTTGAGAGCTGCCATGCACCCTGTAAGTTTCTGCACATCTTTGATTGTGGCAGGTGCCTCTATATCAGTGATGGCGGTAATCTTTTCAGGGTTGGCCTCGATGCCCCGGTTACTGACTATGAACCCGAGCAATTTACCCGATGGGACGCCGAAAACATACTTGGTCGGATTGAGCTTCCATCGGTATTTCCTTAGACTAGCGAAAGTTTCCTCCAGATCCGTGATCAGGCCCTCGGGACTCCTGGTTTTCACGACTACGTCGTCCACATAGGCCTCCACGTTCTGGTGTAACTGATCAGCAAAGCACATCTGAATTGCCCGCTGATAGATAGCGCCAGCGTTCTTCAACCCGAAGGACATCGTCTTGTAGGCATAAGTCCCAAACGCGGTGATGAACGCGGTCTTGATCTGGTCTTCCTCCTTGAGAGCAATCTGTTGGTACCCTGAATAACAATCAAGGAAACATAGCAATACGCAACCTGCGGTTGAGTCGACTACCTGATCGATGCGAGGGCGCCCAAAGTGATCCTTTGGGCAATGCTTGTTAAGATCGGTATAATCGACACACATTCTCCATTCTTTATTCTTTTTCAATACAAGAACCGGGTTAGCTACCCACTCTGGGTGGATTACTTCTTTAATGAATCCAGCCGCGAGGAGTTTAGCTATTTCCCGCTTGATAGCCTCCCGTTTATCAGGGGCAAAACGACGAAGTCGTTGCTTCTTTGGTACAGCTTGTGGGTACACATTTAGACTATGCTCGATCAGTTCCTTGGGCACCCCTGGCATATCCGATGGTTTCCATGCGAATATGTCTCGGTTAGCCCGCAGGAAACTGATGAGCGCGAGTTCCTATTTGTCGCCCAAGCCAGCGCCGATAATGGCTGTCTTGGAGGAGTCGCCTTCTTGGAGCTGGATCGTCTTGAGAGCTAGATCACCCGATTGGCTTGCCTTCTTCGTCGGGATGTCCAGCTTAGCTTGAGAGAGTTGCTATGCGGCCGCGAGTACTTCTGCGGAAGCATCTGGCACGCGGGAAGTCGATGCATACTAGATGGCCTCTTGGTTTCAATCATAGGACTTCTTCAAGTCGCCTCGGAGCGTGAGCACACCGCTGCGTCCTGGCATCTTGAGAAGTAAGTAGACATAATGCGGCACCGCCATGAACTTGGCGAGCGCCGGCCTCCCCAGTATAGCTTGGTAGGAAGATTCGAAGCTAGCCACCTCGAACTTGATGAACTCGATTCGGTAATTCTCCCTCGTCCCGAAAGTGACTGGGAGAACGACTGTTCCAAGCGGGTGCGCGGCATTGCCGGGGACAATACCGTAAAAAGAAGCTTTGCTCGGAGTAAGCTTGTTGGTAAGGTCCAAACCCATCTTCTTCAGCATGCTGGCGAAGATAAGATTAAGTCCGCTCCCACCATCGATAAGAACCCGAGTAAGCTTGACTTCTGCGACCACGGGATCCAGCACCAGTGGGAACTTCCCAGGCTCGGAAAAGCTGGTCCATTGGTCATCACGGGAAAATGATATGGGGACCTCCGACCATCGGGGTGGTCGTGGTACCGCCGGTTCAACGGATACAATTTCCCATAGCAGCAACTTCTGTTCCCGCTTGGAACAAAAATCTTCATCACCACCAAAGATGACATTGACGGTTTTGGAGGCGTCCTGAAACTTGGACGTCTCAGATTTGTCTTCCTGTTCCTCATCTTCGGGCTCTTTGCCCGTCGACTTGTTCTTCTTGCCGTTTTCAGGAGAGCCAAAGGTGCGCTTGAGCTGAAAGCAGTCGATCGCTGCGTGTTTGGAGTTGACGCACCACGGGCACTTCTTCTGCAGGAGTTTTTCAAACTGCTCCTGCGTGGTCGACTTCTTGCCCCGCGAAGGACGTTCCACAGCCGCGACGAGATCGTCTGGATTACATTTTCGGGAGGAACCCGAAAAGTCCCGCTGGCCTTTGTCAGCCCGGTTGTCGTTGTTGCGCTTCTGGTTGAGGTCGGTGCGTCTTGGAACCTCTCGCGCATCTTTTCTTCTTGTTCAGACCAGTCGTGCATCATGTCGCGTAGTCCTGCAACCGTTTTCGGCCTGTTACGCCCAAAATCACGATATATACCTGGGTCTGTTAGGCCGTTGTAGAAGCAGTCGATGATGTCCTCCTCCGAGATGTTGGCGATGGCGGCCCGCACATCGAAGAAACGGCGGGTGTAGGATCGGAGGAGTTCATTGCGCTCTTGCTTGCATTGGGCGAGGTCGTGCCGGGTTCCTGCTCGGGATATCGCCCCCTGGAAGTTGTCGATAAAAACCTTCTTGAGGCCTTCCCAGGAGTCGATGGAGTCGTTGGGGAGGCTTTCCAGCCAAGTCAGCGGTGCAGGCTCCAAAGCCATCGGAAAGTAGACGACTTTGGTAGTGTTGGAGCCGCCAGCCACCTCAATGGCAGTGGAGTAACAGCGAAGCCATTGTTGGGGGGCCTGCTTACCGTTATACTTGGTAATACCAATCGGCTTGAAACTCTCCGGGTACTTATAGCTGCTGAATCTCGCAATGAACGTAGGAAAACGATCGCTGCAGTCAACATCGTCTTACTCGGCTACCTCGCGTTCCCGTCGCCTCGAGTCGAGGACTGACCGGGCATCGCGCCCCTCATTGATCTTCTGGCGAAGGTCTGGTTGTTGACGTGGAAGGTTGGGCTGCCTCGGGTTGTTTGCCGGAGGTGGCTGCCGCCTCCCACCGGTGAACTGACTCCCACCCACATCATCATTGTTATTGCTGCGTTGGGGTCGCGGGCGATTACTTGTTGTTCGAGTTGGGGCCTGGCTTCGGCTGTCTCCGACGTGCTCATCCCTGACGAGTGATGCCGAAGCCTGCTAGTCCAGCTGAACCCACGCCCGTTGGGCGTAGAGGAGCGCTTGTCGAACGTTGGGGTCATTGCTTCGCTCGAGTAGTGCTGTTACCCGAGCAATGTTGGCCACAAAAGTCCTGAAGCCTCGTTCATCTGCCGCAGCGAATTCAGCGTCGAGTTCACGCTGTGCAGAACGTATGCGCTCGTTGGCTCGCCTTCTACGAACCGCACGAGCTCTGTTCCTTGCACGTCGTGCGTCGCGCTCGGCGTCGTTCTCGTCTGCAGCCTCGGCAGTGTCTTCGTCTTCTGATATCCCGTCAAGCGCGCCGATGGGGACGAGGGCATTATCGTCTCCTTCCTCCGCCATCAGCACCTGGCGGGTTGCGAGTTCTTCAGAGGGGGCTTCGACTAGTTCCGTCGAGCCCTCGGTGATGGTAGCCAACACCCTGCCCTCCTGAAAAGGCAAGGGTTCAAGGTGGGCTATCAAGCGGTCTTCATGCCCGAGTAGATCGGACAGATTTATCCCCCTCCAATGAACAATTCGTCCTTCGGAAGTGGTGGTGATCATCAGCCCACAAGTGGCCAGGTGATCCTCAGCCCCCCGACATGCGGTGGCCTTGGAATCTCCAGCCTGGAGCAAAGAGTCCAAGTCCTTTTCCAACGCGGAAAAAGGAACAGCAGTGACAGACTCTGCCTCGGTTTCCCTGGCAGAATCAAAGAACGGCAACTCGTCGATACTATCGATAAAGTCATCGAGCCTTGAGGCGAGTGTTTTTAGCTTGATGGTGTTGTCGACGATGTGCCGACGGAAACCACCTGCGCCGTTGGCAACGCAGACCCACGAGCCAAAAACAAAGGTTGTGCCCTCAGGGAGCACGGGACTGGGGAACTTGAAAATTGCCATCGAGTTCTCCAGCGGATCTCTCATGCGCCCCCCTACCTGGCGCGCCAGCTGTCGGGTTTTATCCGGCTGCCCACCGAGGGGTATACCCAAGGTGGTAGGTTTTAGGTTGGGATGCGCCGAGATCAGGAACTCGAAGGTGCTGACAACATAAGATTTAGACAGGTTCAGGCCGCAATATGCGTAATGACCTACGTCCTGTATGATGGTTTGTATTGCCTTGATGTTGATCTGGTGATCTCCTGTTTTGAGGGGGTCCCTGCCCGCCCTTATATATCCGGAGGAACAGGGTTACATGAATCCTAGCCTGATACTAGCTTAGGAATCGTACTCAAGTACAACTCGAGTTGTTTCCTTCTATATCGACTAGTTCTACTCCGCATGCGGGTAGAATACAACATAAACAAGGTACAGGACACGTCCTATCCCCTAGCCCAATACGGACTCCTTGATGTGCACAGCCCCGTAGCCCCGGGTCTGACAAAGTTAGATTTCCTCCACCTCCACTAGCAAGGTGGGATTAAATTGTTGCCATGCACCTTTGCACTAGTGGGTCTTTGAGATTTTATTGGAATTATTTGGATTTACATGGTGGGCCTTTGCACTAACTCAAATATTCCAACACCCACTAGAGATTTTCTTCACTCCTAATAATAATAGTTGAAGTTTCCATTTCCACTCTAAATTATTTCCCCTTGTAGCGAAGTAATCTTTTGCCAAATCAACAATATTTATTAACTTGTTAACCTTAGCTGGTTTTGCGGATGGCGCATGGCACAAAATGGTACGGTATCGCATTGCAAGGCAGGTTGCCTGCGGACGAATCTGATGTAGATTTACTCCTAAGAAAAACAAGCCTTTTAAAATACGCACCGACAGTGGCGGAATTAGAGAGAAAAATTAAAGGAGGACGGACAACCTATAAAATAAAATAGAATATTTAATTTCATCCTCAAATTCTCAGCCGAACTTTAACTTCATCCCTAAACTTCCAAACGACTATTTCAGTGCTCAAATTTCTCCATCAGGCTCAATTGAATCCTTTTATCCTATATGGCATACCATGTTGGCACGTCTTGTCACGTCTGGTCAGCTATGGTTCATAAAAAAATAAAATTTCTATAAATTTGATCACTATAAAAATTTTATCTTGATGAAACTAAAATAATGTACTGTTTTTAAGGAATGAGTTTTGATCTGAATATATTTATTATACACGTACAAAAGTTCCTTAAGTATGTATGAACCAATATATATTGCTGCTAAACAAATAGGAACACTTTGTTGCTGATATGGTATGCTTAGGTGGGCAGATACATAGAACGAAGGATTAGATAAAACCGCATGCTGAAATAGTTATTTGGAAAGTTTAGAAATGAAGTTGATCTTTGACTAAAAGTTCTATTCTGCCAAAGAAAAACCAATCTTTCCTTTAGTTTTAGTTTTACGCTAATTTTTTTATAGAAATTTAATCTAATATCATCAACTAATTATATACTATACATTAATTAATTTTTTACTTTTTAGGAAGGGCCATGGCCCGTACCAGCCCCCTCACTTCCGCCGCTGCGCACGATACCTTTCGTAATGGAAGGGCTTGCTCTATACAGATGCAGGCAACAGGCGTACAGCTAGCTCTGCGAGCGGAATCTCATCTCGAGACGGATGGAATCGTCGGTCACGTGTCGATCCCGTGCAACAAGGAAAGTGGCAGCAGCAGACAGAAAGCGGCGAAAGCAACGCATATACAAAACTCGACCGTACGAAGTGATGGCTCATACTCGCAAGGCAAAGTACCGATGCTAGTGCACGCATGTAGAGATCCCATTAGCCTGACGCTTTTGCACGGAGATCAATTGGACCACTAATTAAGTAGAGCAGACGCCCTTAGCAGTCTATCCCGTCGAATCCTCAGGGTGAGCTTGAGCCGAGGCCAAAAGGCGCCCCGGAATGGTTGGTTTGGTTACTTGGTTAATGGTTTACTAATCACCACGCCCAAGCACGGGGAGAGGCGACAGCACGGACACGCTCTGTGCGTGAAAAGTACTCGGGCGGCAGTGCAGTGGCGCCATCTGCACAAGGATCCAAAGGCACCGCCGCTGCGAGATCCTTATCTCATCCCACACGCTTGGTGACTGGTGCTACTCCTGCTCCCTGGTCTACGGTCGCAGTGCACGGAGAACGACGTGCGGATAGGGAAAGAAAAAGGGGGAAAGGTCTCCGGCACGGCGGCGAGAACCGAGGTGCCGGCTAGAGGCAGTAGCTCTGCAGAGTGCAGGTCGCACAGGACTACAAAAGCTAGGCTGGGTTGTGAGGTTGTCGACGCCTCGATGGACCGGTCCGTCGGTGTCGTGCGCCCGCTGCCTTCGACATGTCACGACGCGAGACGGGCGAGGGAGAGGGACGCAGTAGGCAGTCACGCTCACGCAGAGATGGTCAGGTGGAAAAGAAAAGCAAGCAGAGGGCAAAGGGCAAAGGGCAGAGCGAGCCCGGTGATGGATGGGGCTCCCGGGGGCGGGAGATCCGCGTCCTCGAAGTGCTCGACTCGCTTTCCCCTTTTCCTTTGTTCTCATTTCCACCGCTTTTTATCTGCAGTAGGATAGGAGTAGTGCGCTACCCCCTAGTGCCCCCCGCCGCCTCCTGCCAGCGCCCAGCATGAGTGCAGAGTCTCCCGGCCCTCCAAAAAGACCAATGCTGTCAGGACAAAAGGAGCGAGGCCGCGTCGTCATCAACGGACCAAAGGTGGGGGTAATCGCTGCGTAAAAGTACTCGAAAGAAGTCTATCCTGCCTGCCTGCCACCACACGCGAGGCCCACCCAACCCAACTTCGCAGCACCCCGCCAGGTCTGCACGCAGGCACGCACGAAAGGAATCGGCACTGCCGCGCGACGCTGCCAGCCCAGCCATTGCGCGAGCCGCCGCCTGGCATGGGGAGACGCGTGGGTGCGCGCGTTCGCCATCGCGTCGGCTTGGCTTGCGCCCCCCCCCCCCACCCCGCCCCCCCCCCCCCCCCGACCTCCCCGGTGCGCTTGTTCCTTCCCGATAACCTCCCCCCTCCCCTCCTCCCAGCCCGCATCGGGTGGGGGTGCGACTTTGACCGGACGTCCGCTCACGTGATCGCAGGCCTCCACTTTTCCGACCTGCCGCGTGCTACCGTTTCCGGGGGGTTGATGCAGCCATGGACTGTCGATTGGACCGAGGGATCGCGCGCCGATGCCGCAGCAGCACGGGCTTCGGGCTGCACGGCGGCGATCTGGCTTCTGCAGACCCCCCTCCTCTGCCGAAGCGAGGAACTCACCGCGCCCTCGCGGTAAAAACTGACGCCCCATTTACGGCGTACTGGTGCGTGGCAGAGGGACAAGGAGAGCGCAACGTGCTCGGCTCTACCACACCGTTTTTCACCCAGCAGTAGGATGCACATTCTTGAGCACCCATTCAGTAAAATGCTTCGAACCAGAGCAGCCATTCACGGAAGTGAGACGATAATGTCAATGTCCAGCGAAACTTGGTCTATTTCCTCATTAACACAACCCAACCCTACTTAAAAAGGAGGGGAACGCGGAAAAGCCATATGAGCAGTAAACAAAAGTTAGCAGCACTGTCGAGACCATTAGCAGTCACAAAGTCAGATTAGCCTAATCTGCAGCTTGGAGCATTACTACATGATGCATCCCCCCCACAAAAGCTTCGCGCATCACAGGGTCACGTGACTCGCGTGCCGTGACATGCTGGCGACACCGGGCTCGTCACGACGCAGGGAACGGCACCGCCGGGTGAGCCTCCTCAGGAGAGCAGGACGTGGAGGGAAGCGTTCTTGGTGGCGGCGCAGACGGGGCACACCTCGGCGGCGGGCTCGCACGCGCGGCACAGGCACAGGTGCCGGCACGGGAGCAGCAGCACGCACGCGCCGCCGCCGCCGCAAGACCTGCAGGTCGGCGCCGTGCCGCGGGACGCCGCGTCGTCGGCGACGAGGGCCTGCGGGGAGGTCTCGAAGCAGCAGGACTGCGCGTCCTCCGCGTCGCCATCGTCGGCGCCGCAGGCGGGCTGCTGCAGGAACTGGTCGAGCGTGGCGCGGAGCCCCGCGGCGACGGCCTCGTGGCCCCGGGCGACGCCCAGCCACGCCTGGCCCTCGGCGGTCAGCTGCCGCAGCCGCTCCTCCAGCTCGGCGTTACGGCAGCGGGCGCGGTCCAGCTCGGTCTCGGCCGCGCGGAGCCGACCCGCCGCGGCGCGCTCCACGGCGGCGACCACCGCGCGCGCGTGCCGGCGCCTCGCCTCCTGGAGCCCCACCCGCATCCTCTCAGTCTGCAGCGCAACCACGGGAGCGAGAGTCAGACGCCGTGTCCACGACGACGAATCAGAGGTTGACTCCAGATCGATCGCCGGATCGATCGCGAGGAGGGCATGGGACGATGAAGAACGGGCCCGTACCTCGAGTCGGACGAGCGCGTCGATCTCCACGCCCTGGTGGAAGAGCTGCGACAGGACGCCACTGGCCGCCGCCCGGCCGCTGGTGGACGCCGGGCCGCACCCGACGGCTCGGGTCCGCGCGTCGCCGGCGAACGCCTGGCCTTGCGGCGGAGGCGCCGCCAGGGGCAGGACCAGGCCACCCTGCTGGCCGCCGCACTCCACGAGCCCAGCCGCCAGGCGCGCGCGCTTCCTCGGGAGTAGCCCGTCGTCGTACTCGCCGCCGCCGCCGCTGCCGCCGTTGCAGGTGAGCTCGCTGCGGGCCGCACCGCCGAACACGGCGTCGCCGGCCCCCGCCGCCGGAGCGCAGCCGGCGATGCCGAGCTCGTCCAGGAACACGCCGCCGGCTCCGCCGACCGCCGCGCCCTCGAGCGCCCGGAACGGGTGGCCGAGGACGTCGTGGTGGGGGAGGAAGGCGTGGGAGAGGAGGTGCTGCGCCTGGACGGCCATCGCCACCGCCCTCGTGCTGGCGAGGAGAGGCCGGGAAGAGAGAGAGAGAGGGGCAGGGACGCAGCAGGGTCACCGGGAGGGAGACGGGGGCGTGGGGAGTGGGAACTGGAAAGGGAACGGGTGGGGAGGGAAGCTTTATATATACGGCGATGTCCGGGGGCGTTGCGGGTGCGGGCGCGGGCGCGGCCTGCAAGGGGACAAAAGCTGCCGGTTTTTTGTTTATCCTGACGAGGAGGAGGGGGCAGCGCCGAGCCAGGCGGGCAGGCACCAAGGCACCAGGCAGCCGGGGGAGCAGGCGGGCGACCTCTCTTTCTTCCCGCCTTTAATAATGGCGATCGCTGACGCTGGAACCGATTCTTTTCTTTTATCCCCGCGCTCGCCTTTGTCCGCGCGACGCTTTCTTTTTCTTCTTTCTCTGCCACGGGTGTTTCTCTCTCTCTCTTCCAATGATCTTGTTGATTCGCTGGGTGGCGTGACGGTGATGCGAGGCGTGGAGTAGAGTGCGGGGCCTGGTGGGAGGAGGAGGAGGAGGAGGAGGTGGCGGTGCGTCGCGTGGGCCAGCATGCAAAGGGTGGCCTACCGGCCTCCAGGAGCTTGACGTGCTTTGTCTCTTCCTCTGTTCTTGTCCTTGCCTTCGGCTACGGTTTCCTGTCATTTCCGCGAAGGAAAAAAAAAACAGAGTACTCGGATCCACGCCAACATGAGCATTCGCAGCATGCAGGAGTATTTTTAGGCGCCGTGCCTGTTCAACGCCACAATGCACGGACGCCGTGCCTAGATAGCCGGCGCGAACCTACCCCTCGCAGGGAGGTGGAACCAAAGAGTCGGGCGCCATTGAATGGGCCGCGCCATCCGGTGCTCGGCTGACCGGGGGGTTCGGTTTTGAATACGCCCCCCGGAACGCCAAGTGCGTGACCATGATGCCCTGCAGACCCGGATCTGCTCGGTCTGCTTTCCCTGCCCCGCGTGCTGCTGGTGCCGCACGATCTGCACGCCCTAGTCGGGGAGTTACACGGAAAGAGTAATAATTAATTAACTTAAGCTAACGGTGCTCAGTTGGAGCAGTACGAGACAGACCGGCCGCAGTTGGATGCGTGGGTCGGGTAGCCACCTCCGTTTACCGCTCCCCTGCGGCGGCGACCACCGCCGTTTATCTATTTATTTTTTAACTCGCGGCCGTGGCGTCGCTGCGTCGATACGAGACGGCGAGCGGTGGCGCGCCATCTATCGCGCCGCGCAGCCAGGGTCAAGCCGTACGTGCCCCGTCCCCACGGCAGACGCCGGCGCGCTTGTCCTCGCGCCCTTGAAGGCGCGCCCCCCGGCGGACGGGGCCGGCTGGACCACCTGCCGCGGCGCGACACGGGTCGGACTAGCTACCACCCACCACGGTCCACGCAGGTAATGCCGGTGCTCTTGCGCAGTCGGCAACCGCGCGCGCGCGCCTGCGTACGTACGCGTCCGTATACCGTCCCCGCGGTCCGGCCACCTGCCACCGCCGGGCGCGGGCGCGCAGTTGGCGGTGGAGCCGCGGCATGCGGCCGCGCGCGCAGCGCAGTGAACCCGGGTCACGCGCGCATTAACCTCTCGCAAACGGGAAGAGCGTGACTACCCTGACTAACCGGCAGTAATGGCCGGCCTACCGCGCGCGCGCGCGTGCCGCCACCGCCCGGCCGCTGCCGCAGCACCGGCCCCGCGCTGCCGGCCGTGCCCCGCCGCGCGCGCTCGGCGCTCCCGGCCATCCGGGGGGTCAGGACCACGGTCCACGGACAGACATGGGTAGTAAAACTGCTCCCAACAGGCATCCCGTCGCGTCGCCGCGAGTTAAGGCGCGTACGCGCACATATTTCCAACCTCCCTGCCCCCCATTGGCCCTTGTTCGTCTCGGCATCTCAATTACCACCGCGCACGACGGCCGCCATTGCCATGTGCTCGTACCCTGTCGAGGGTCCCCGGCCGGGCCGGTCGCGATCCCGCCCATAACGCGGAGCGTGATCGTCAGCTACGGTGCGCCGGGGCCAGCAGCTACGGTGCCGGCGTCGTCGTCACCCGCCGGCCAGCCTACCGCGCCAATCGGCAACAGTAGCGCGCACGACGACGGATCCGTGGCACAGTGCGCGCGCTCAGACAGGCGTGGTACGGGTACTGCCACCGCCATCGATCATGCTCGCATGCATGCATGGAGCCAGCGCAGTGCCCCCGACAACGGTGCCGTCCAGCACGAATCGGACGCGGCGCGCCATCATGGAGCTGGAGCTGGAGCCGGGCCGGCCGATCGTCGACGGGCCGGACGCGCGCGCCCATGCCGTGGCCATGCATGCACGCGCCGCGGGACACGCGCCACTGGCGCGCGTACGGCTCGCGGTGGGTGGCACGAGCAGGGCGTGGCCATCGGATGCTGTAGGCTACGAAGACGGCCTGACATGGCTGACCTCCCAATCTCCCCATCCCGTGCACAGTCCGCTGGCGGGTGTCACATGGGTGCGTTGCGTTGTGTGTGCATGCCTGGGCGATGCACGGTGGCGCCGATCCGACGCGTACGAGCACCTAGAGCCAGCTATAGGAAAGGTGCGAGCTAGATTAGGTGTTTGGGTACAGTGCCTTGACACGGGCCTATTGATGTCCCTGCTCTGTCCCGGTGCGCGCACAGCGCCCGCACGTACGTGCTGGCCCTGTGGCGCGCGGCAGTGGCCGTGACATGGACGATGATGGACCGCGCCGTGGGATGGGGATCAGAACAGGAACAGCTAGCTAGCTCTGCGGACGCGACGGCCGCGCTACGGTCCAGCGGCAACGGGCGGTGGGGGGACCAGAGCCAACACAGGGACACGGCAATGCGCGCCGTGAGCAGGGTAGCCACCGCTGGCCAGCCAGCGTTGCTCTCGGCCTCGGCAGCGCGCGCGCAGGGGCATGCACGGCTCTGGCCGGCCGTGGTCAGGGGCCCCGGCGGCCCCGTGGTAGGACCGCATCGCCGCGCATCCGTCGTCCCTCCCGAACGGACGGCGCCGGGCCTGCTCGAGTAAAGGCGCGTGCAGTGCAGTCCACGGAATACCATGCCGCGGTGCTGCTGCGAGGCCGAGGGCGAGGCAGTTGCGACTGCTGCTGGCATCGAGCGGGCGGTGCGTCTCGACGTCGCGCACGGAGAGCAGGGTCCAGGGGCATTGAAATGGCTGGTGGTACCAAATTACGAACACACAGTGGGCTGATTTCTACACGAGCACGTGAAATAAGCTGCTCTCGCCGAGCATCCTTACTCCGAGTAAGCTTTTCAGTCAGCTGCAGGGTAAGATTTATGTGCTTTTAAGGGCCTGATTTTGTACGACAATGTTGAGTTTGTCAGACACTACCGTCTCTATAAATATATGAGATTTAAGACTAATTAATTTGTTTAATTTGAAACTAATTAGCTTGTTGTAAACGTTATACTTTAATCAGACAGACACGGACTGGATCACATTGTGTAATAACTCGTGAAAGTTACAGGAGAATCTCAAACGGAAGTCTTCAGTTAAGTAGAAGATCTAGTGTGAGTTGTGACCGTTGTTCCACTTCTTCGCCCCCTATTATACGTCTAATAAGTGTATAAAGTAGTCTTGATATACTTGTGAAAGCAATAAACAGCCAACACGGTCGAACGCAGTCATAACACCAAATATCACCAAATATGAAAATACCTGGCCGTGTTCTAAACTGGCAACCACGGTTGTATAAGACCAGTTCCAGTGCACAGTTTCATACTATAATTATCGAGATTGTGCCGACTGATTCTCTCATTCTATAAAACTTTCTCATTCTCTCTCCTCAGCATGTCAACAAAATTGATAATATAATATAGAATTTAATATCATAAAATTTTGTATGAAATCGTGAAACTTTTATTGGGACTGGCTTAATGCTGCTTCCCTTTATGGCTCGGTAACAGCTGGCAACATAGAGTAGTAGCTCCTCTGCATCCACATTCCTGCAACTCTCTTATTCCGCGTATAAAGATAATGAATTCTTTAACCCGTGCGCCTGAGTTAGCATTTGGCAGCATCAGAACTTACCAATATGTTAAGCAGATTGATTTATTATTTTTTACCAAATCAAAGTCTTGTGCTTTTTTTTGGTTTTGGTATATTAACGATATTCTTTATGTAATTCAAACCGACCATAGCATATTGCTTCTTTCTTTTTCCTTTTGCTCGGTTTCTCTTTGAACTTCACCATGAAGCTTAAAGATATGGACTTGAATTGTTGCCTCATTAGTCATCAGTGATGGCCAACTTGGTTTTTATTGGTCCACGTGGCAGTCCTCGCTAGGGCACTAACTAATGGTACAAATGCGGTTGACTCCTTTGCTTTGCTCTCGCTCAAATTTTCACTGGTGGGGTCCACATAGAGTGGTTTTTTTGTTTTTTCTCTCGTATTACTCAGGGTGTGTTCGTTTGCTATTAGAGCCCTCTAAAATTTTTAAAGTACTCCCCCCCTCTAAAGAATCGCAGTCTTATTAGAGGCTGAATTAGAGGGCTGTTCGGTACCGGATCTTTAAAGTTTAGATGTTTCGAGTTTTAGAGGGCTGTTCGGTTGCTCCGTGATACAGTACAAGCTAGCATGGCGTGGCAATGCAAGCTATCCTGTACATATCCTTCGGGTGGCTAACCGAGCATGACGTGACGTGGGTTTCCAGTGGTAGCTCAGTAGATGCTACGTGTCTGACCTGACGTGGCGTCCAGCGATGCAGGTGGGGCCAGGATCGCGGGACGGCAACCATGAAAGCTCACAGACGGTGGGGCCACACGGCGGCTGCCCGCCATCGCCAGTCGTCCTCCTCAGCTCTCTCTCTCTCGTAGGCCTGCCTTTTTGGAGTGATTATCCGTACCCCGCCCAGCACCTTTCGAGGTGCCCTGGCGTCGCAGCAGGGGCGGAGAGCGACCGCGCATATGGCACGGCAGGCAACTGGGCAAGGCAGCCAGCCAGCTACTGCAGATCCCTGCCACCCCCGCGCACAGTCCCGTCCCACGGATCGTGCTGCCGCTGCCGACCGCCCTGCATCGACGCCCATCCATCAATCCACCCACTACTGGCTCGGTCAGCCTGGTCCCTCGCTGCGGCTGCCTGCCGCTGGTTGTACTCCTCTTTTCACTTTTTCTGCGCCCTGCAGCTGCAGGTGCGCGCAGCAGGCCCAGGATTGTGGGGAGCAGTCAGGCTTGCCTCTGCCTCACCCGCCCTATCGCGCTACGGGCTAGCCTGGCGATGCGGCAGGGGGTGTCGCTGCTTCTGATGCTCCCTGCCACTGTGCGCCATCATCATGCGGCCGGCTAGCTGCTGCTGGGATTGATGGCCGCACGGACTGGCCCCACCGGCTCCACGGCAGGGTTGAGGTTAGGGGTTGTGCAGTAGTGCACTGTGCTGCGGGGCCAGCAAGCCAGCGGAGAACCGGGAAGCGATCTCAAGGGAAGGAGACACACCCAGCTACAGTGGGCGCGCCGCTTGCAAGCACGGGTCGGTCGATCCGATCGGCTGATGCGCTTGCACTGTGCTGGCGGCAGGTCCGGTTAGCCCGCCGGCCGCACAGTGGTCGACGTGCGAAGCGGCCACGACGCACGCCGGCAGCGGATTCACCGAAATGGAGAGGGTGGGTGGGGGGCAACAACTCATGTGCATGCATCATGCATCTTCCGTCCAGCGGCAGCGTGGCCACTGGTGGCAGCAGTGAAAGTCGTGGCGCATTGGCCAGGCAGCATCCCCGAGCCTGAAAAGCCACTTCCTGCAGGCTGCTGCCGGACCTACGTAGTACGGCATTAACGTCTGTTGGGAACTGTTTTTTTTTCTCTCGCACAATTTTCTGGGTGAGAGAGACAGCAGACAGATAAAGTGAAAGTGAGGTGGCTGGTGACGGTGTGCATGGCTGTGCGTCTTTGCACGTCGGATACCACCACTGCCCCGGGAAATTACCGTGTGGGAACGGGATCTCGTTGCCCCCTCTGGCAAAGTTGATGAATCTTGGCTTGCATCAACTGTTCTCGCGATCGATCCGCCGGTTAGGTGCAGTTACTGACCCAGAAATGACCGGGACCTCTTCTCCTGCCTCCTGTACTCGGTACTCCTATTCCTATAGGGAACGAGTGGCGCGTCGCACGACAGGTCAGCGCACTTCAGGTAGCGCCCCTATCAGCCCATCCTCATCGATCTATCCCCGTCTCGTAGCGCTCGCCGCATTAAGCGAGACAACCGGCGCGTCGCGGCCAGCCGGCCACCGGCGGCAAGTGGCGCGCGCCAGGTCGGATCGCCGGCGAAAGCAACACGGACATCCGCGGCGCGCTTTGCTCGTTCTCCTTTTCAGCCAGTGCAAAAAGGCGAAAGCAACACGGATGTCCGCGGCGCGCATGAATGCTCTCATCCGGCCATCCCGTCGGCGTCGTCTACCGGCCGCCGACGAGGACGCGCGCGCGGGATCCGGGCCGAGCCGCGCCCGGTGGCGTGCCCCGGCCTCCAGCGCCGCCGAGTCAGGCTCGCCGCGCTAGCTGTCGCGACACGGACACGACCGTGACCGGCGATAAATCCCATGGTGCGTGCGGCGTCTCGGCTCATTGAACGGCTCGCCCACGGCCTTCCCCTGTTCTAATGGTAGCTACTACTATTAGCGTTGTGACTGACCAGTACTGCTATTACATTGACTCGTCACGGTTCGACGTGCGCTCCCAGCTGCTCTGCTAGCTGCCCACTGTCGTGACAGGCGAGATGCAATGGACGCAACCGACACGGGGGGTGCGTGGGATCGGATGCTAGCTAGCTCTTCCTCGAGTCTTTCCAGAGGCCATGTGCGACGTCGACGACGCCGGGACCGGCCGGCTCCGACACGCCGGGCGTGGGCACCCGACGCCGCGCAGCGACCTACGAACAGCCACGCCGCGATACGGGGAGGGGACTGTTCCTTTCCTTCCCCGACCAGTCTCGCTGGACGGAGCCCCGTGCCCCGGCCGGCAAGCAAAGCGAGCAGGGCCAGGGCGCATGGCGGGATCACATGCGTTCCTGTTAGCAGTTACGCGGAAAGGCACGGGGCGGGGCCATGACCCGTCAATGCCGAACTCGATGCTCGGTCGTGTAGTCGGCGTCGAGGCGAATCGATCGGGCAGGATAAGCAGGACGCGCGCTTGGACGGGGGCATCTGCCTGCCTGGACGGATGCGACGATAATTGCTTGCTTGCTGGGTGATGCGACGAGAGGGATCGGCCGGCGAACAAAGGGTGACGGACGCGGCCGGGAGGACGCATCGTGTCGCCGTCGATGGGTACCTGCTGCCGCGCCGCCGGTCGCGGCGTTCTCCTTGCCCGTGCCCTGCACGGCTGCACGTCCGCGTCGACCGTCCCCGTGCGCGGTGGCTCGATTAAAGTCGAAGAGAACAACTGGGGGTCTACCTCAAACGTGACCTGCGTGGATTGATGTTGTTTTCTTTTCAGAGAGCCCTTTTGTCACTGTCTAGATTGCTGAGTTTTTCCCCGGCGTTACAACTGGGAAAGCGAAATGTGTGCCGTCGCCGGCATGATAACCCTAGTCAATCGGAGAAATGGCGAGGATCGGATATGCGTGTGTGGCTGAGTTCAGAGACGGATGTTCATACGAGCTTTTTCCGTGTCAAATACGGTAGCACCATTTTATTTATTGCTGACATCTTTTGCGTTCTTTTCTTCTTCTTCTTTTTCGATCCATGCTTGAGCGGCAACGGATACGGTTTACTTTTCATGAGCCCGGCCCGCCACAAATGACAGAGGCTTTTGTCGGTACGTCCTACCAGTGTGTCCAGCCCGAGGGGTGCGAGCTTATCTGTAACCTCGCCCTAAGCCTTTGGGTGACAGGGCGTACGACCCGGGCCTGACAACTACAGATACGGTCTCCGGACCTCCCCCACGCTCTAGCAGGACCGATGCCTCCACGTGCCTACGAGGACAAGATCCCCAAGAACGGCTACTGCGGGCCCGAACCACCGCGGGGTGGTCTTGGACCCCTACGTGTGGAATCCGGACCCACAGGGGGCCTGGATGCCTGTGCCAGCCATGGCGGCACCGGACCTCCTCCCCAGTGGGAAGGGAGGTCCGGTGCCGCCACGTGCCCCTGGGGAGCGGCCGCTAAACCAGTACCGCCACGTGTTCGGTGGCAGCCAGCTTTCTACGTGAAGCCAGTCCAACTACCATATTTAATGCGAGTAGTTGGGGTGTGCGTGCCCGAGATAGGGTATGAGCTGCCCACTAACACGTTGGGCAGGTATGCTGACACCACGGTAAGTCCGCCAGTTACCGAGGCGGCGCGTCGCATCACCGCACCGCGCAGGCGAAGAGCGTGCAGTCACATCACAGCGCCGCGCGCGTGAGCGAAGGGTTATTATGACCTGCTGCAGGAGGGCTGCGGCGTGCGCTGCTACAGTGCGCGGAGGCTACATCACGGCAGGTCGACATATCCCCTTCGCCTGTCAACGGGAACTGATCCTACTACGCATGTCACTGACAGCAGACCCTATGCTAGCGAGATGGCACATGACCATACCCTGGTAGAGGATACGCACTGGGTCCGAAGAGGAAGATTTCCGAATCTGTGGCATTTAAGGCTCCGATGTGTACGTTATTTAATATGTCTCCGGGTCCACCTGTCGGGACGCCGCTCAGTGTACGCGCTCCTCTTGAGCCTATAAAAGGGAGAGCGCGCACGATGGAACACAAGATCTCAAGCTTCCCAAGCTCTCAAGTTCCACGAACACACAAGTTTCGCAAGCTCAGGCAATACATCTCACAGTGGAAGTAGGGTTTTACGCTCCGGCGGCCTGAACCACTCTAAACCCTTGTGTGCTTTCCGTGTTTATATGCCTTTTGATCTAGCATTCCTTGATTTTCCTCCAAACTCATACTTAACTAGGATTAGACGGGTGCACTCCGCCACCCGGTTGGAGAAATCCTCCAACAGCTTTGGGCCCCACGGGGCTCCTGTTGAGCGGCGACTTCCCGAAAGCCCCTGCATACGCGTGTTGCCAATCCTATACATCTTTCGAAAGGTAGAAAAACCATCCACCTTCTAATATTTGAGATTCGTGCGGTCCATGGGGGCCGCACGATCTCTTTCCTCTAGCCGCCGCCGCTCGCGCCTATCTCCTTCCTTCGTCCTGTCTTCTTCCTCCAGCCTCCGCTACGCGTGCACCGGCAAGGTAGGGGGGTGGACCAGCCGCAGGCGAGGGGTGGGAGGTAGGGGGAGCGGCCGATGTCGCCGCCGGCCGAGCTGGTGGTTGAGGCCGGCGGCGAGGTTAGGGTTTCAGGGTTGCCGGTGCATAGGAGCTCCAATTGTCGCCGGCTTTAGAAGAGAAGGTCGGGGGGGGGGGGAGGAATCGACAAGAGGTGGGTGTCGGTGTTTTACCGCCATGCCCACCGAGGTATACCCCTGAGGTGTTGAGTTTGTAGGTAAGGTGTCGCCGAGATCAGGAACTTGAATGTGCAAAAGATACAAAGTTTAGACAGATTCGACCGCCGAGAGTGTAATACCCTACGTCCTGTGTAATTTGTATTGCCTTAGGTGGTGATCGGGTGATCTTCTGTTTGGAGGGGGTCCCTGTCCACCTTATATAGTCTGGTGGAACAGGGTTACGTGGAAGTCCTAGTCGGATACAAGTTCAGGAGTCCTACCCGAGTATTTTTCGGATAGTTTCCTACTATCTCCGATTAGTTTTATAAGTTATGGGTATTTGCAACAGATGTATGGCGTGGGCCATGTTCCATCTCTTATCTTATAAAATATATGCTATGTGCACAGTCCCGTAGAACCGGGTGGATGGTGGTGTGTGGGCGGGCGTCGAAGCGACGGAGCGTCGCCGGCAGGGGTGGTGGTTGCCGGCGGCCGGGCTAGGTCCCGGGCGGGGGCGTGGTGACGAAGAGGTTAGGGAGGGCGGGGATGCGTCGGCGGCGGGTGGACGGAGGGTGCGGTCTAGAAGGCGGCGGTGGTGGCGGGGCGAACGGCGGAGGGGAGGAGGAGGAAGGAGGGAGGGCGAGCCTCGCCGGTGGCAGCGAGACGAAGGGCGGTGGTGGCGCGTGGAGCAGAGAAAGATGGTGTAGTGGGTCTAATAGGCTGGAAGATGGATTGCTTATCCATCATGTGGAAGCCGTATAGGGACCCCACGCGGGTACGCGCCGCCGTCTCTTCCTCTTTCGGTCTTCCTCTTTCGGTCTCTTTCAGTCGTTCTCATGGGAACAAGGAACGGAAAAAAGAAGGGAGAAGGGCCAGGCGGCGGGGGCCGACGCGGAACCGGCGGGAAGACGTCTGGCGAGAAGGGACCCACGCCCACGCCAGCCCGGATTCGTTCTCCGCCTGGCCGCCTGGTCGCAGACCGACGCAGTGCCGTGTGCATCGCCGCCCTGTTGTTTTCGCGGCGAGGGAGATCGACGAGCTCGTTCGTGATAAGCTTGGGCAACTGCGGGGGCATGCACCGTGAGGCATCGTGCGACACGCGAGTTGAGCTGCCCGTGCTGCGGCCCCGCCGCCCCGACGCGGCAGCCGGGATGGTGCTGCGGGTTTTGCTTGGCGCGACGCGCGGCCGGCACTGCGTGCGGCGTCGTAGGGCGGGCGACGCCGATCCACATGTGGCTGGTCCTCGGATC